>NW_008329624.1:203734-246400 GCF_000622305.1 Nannospalax galili
TCTCCCTGTAGCCCCAGCTGTCCTGGAACTCATTATGTAGACCAGGCTGACCTTGAACTCACAGAGATCTGCCTGCCTCTGCCTTCCGAGTGCTGAGACTAAAGGCATGCGCCACCATGCCAGGCTGCCTTGAGTATTTTCACTAAAAACAAAGCCACTTAAAATAATCTACAATGCTAATCAAATTCTTTTTAGGATCCTTCAGCTAGAATTTGAAATTTCTAAACTTCCTAGCAAGGTCCATGTCCACTTCACAGACATTTTCGGCATGCTTAGATATAAAAAGAACAAAGTGGACAACTTTCCTTATGTCACGAATCAAGCACTGCCCATGACTATCACTCATGAGAATGTTATTCCCCAGGCCTGCTTCCAGCCCTTCCTTTCTGTGCGACCGCAGCATCTTCTGCTGTGTGTGCACAGGCATGTGGCATGCACACAGGGCACTGTGCACATGTGTCTTGGTTCCTCTGCTAGAAGTTCTTGTTTACTTTTTCTTCCTTCCCCTCAATCCTGACTTTGCTTCTTTTTAGCTTTGTTATTTGGTTCTCAACTGCACAGAAATAGCTACAGTTCTGAGGACACGCCATAATTCACCACCAGGATCTTCTAGGACAGAGTAACGGTAACATCATGGGCTCGGAGGGTCTCCAACTCCTTGCTTTCATCCTGGCCTTAGCGGGGGTCTCTGGAGTGCTCACCGCCACTCTGCTGCCCAACTGGAAGGTGAGTGCAGACAGAGGCTCCAACATCATAACAGCCATTGCACAGCTGCATGGGCTGTGGATGGACTGCACGTGGTACAGCACTGGGATGTTCAGCTGCACTCTGAAATACTCCATCCTGTCGCTCCCCATCCACGTGCAGGCTGCAAGGGCCACCATGGTCCTGGCTTGTGTTTTCTCTGCCTTGGGAATCTGCACTTCTATAGTAGGAATGAAATGCACTCACTTAGGAGGAGACAGGCAGACCAAGAGTCAAGCTTCCTTGGCTGGAGGAGTATGCCTCATGTTGGCGGGGACTTCTGGCTTAATCCCGACAGTGTGGTACACCAAGGAGATCATAGCCAACTTTCTAGATCTGAGCGTTCCAGAAAGCAGCAAGCACGAGCCTGGAGGAGCGGTCTACATCGGACTCGTTTCGGCACTGTTGCTGCTTGTCTCAGGAGTTATTTTCTGCACTTCATACACCAGGAAGCACCCGGCACTGAGGCTCTACCCGCACAGCACTTCTGACACCAGGAGGATTCCGGCACCCCAGCTCTACCCTCCCAAGCAGACACGCACCTCTACCTGGCAACCAGAGACCAGCTCGGCATACAGCCTGAAGGACTATGTGTAACCGGCTGTGCAAGGCACATGCAATATGCAGTGTGGCTCCTGGGTCTGCTGAAACTATTTTATACTGAAAAAAAAAAATGACATTTGTGCTTAACTTCCTTTACAAAGAGTACAAAGTACCTTAAAAATTGTGATGGAATTTAAAATGCCAACAAAGCACCACTGCATCTGTCCCAATGTCTTCCCTCATCTTTCTTTATTGCTTTCCTTGTTTTGTTGAAGTCTATACTTGAAAGACGTCCTGACTGGATTAATAAGGCAATTAATTGGCAGCATTTACTCACTTTTTAAGGTAACTCTTAGATTTATCTTCTAAATTAGCTTTTCTTAATGGCCAAATGTAAAAAGCACCTTGCCCCGACGGGGCCCAAGAACACAGCCCACTTTTGTCCTCTGGTGGGCAATGTCTGAGCAGCCTGCTTGTTTTACAGCCATAGGATATGGAGGAGACCCCAGAAACAGAACTTATAAGATGCTGCAAGCCATCTATCCCAAGCCCCAACCTCCATTCTGATTTTCATTTAAAAATATCATGTGTTGTACATGGGCTTATATATATATATACACACACACATATATGCAAACTAAGATTAGGCAGAACTGTAAAATCAAAGATGCTACTACACATAAAGATCAATATAAAATACTGTACTTTTTAAATACAAGCCAAGCAATAAGAGCTTGATTGTTACTTTGTTCTTTTTCTTCTTTTTTTTTGAGACAGAGTTTCATTATGTAACCCAACGTGCCTGGAATTCACGATCCTCCTGTCAGCTTCCTGTGTGCTGCAGTTTACAAGCCTAAACTACCAAGCTCAGCTGAGTCACTTTCAAGTTGTGTTTTTTCCCCTTAAACTTTAAGTTAACAAAAGCATGACTATTCTTAAATAAATGAACAGCTTCAGTTAATAGAAATGAAATTCTTAAAGCATAAAGAATCATTTAAAATGATTATACGTAATTCAAATATTTTAACAAAAATCGGACTTTCTATGGTTGTAAAAGAAACACTGTAGTTTTCTGATTTGTTTACTTATGCTTAATAATGGCTCATAATGCAGTTGCTAAAGGAAGAAAAGACTATACATTAATAAATCAGGAAGGGGAAAATGTGAATGATTTTCATTTGTCATAAAGAAGAGACTAAAATATCTGATCTCTATTTTACTTGGGAGACCATCATTCTCCTCTGCGACAGCAGGCTTTTAACTGGACAGCGAAAACGAGAAGGCATTACTTCACACGAGAACGGAGGGGCATCATTTCACCACAAGTTTTAATGGCTATTTATTAATGTATACGTTCCTTTTAGGTAGTCAAATATTTCCTAAAGAAACAAAATATTAAAAAGAATTGTAATGAAGAGTATATAGCTCTGAACCCCATATGGTTTGCTCATTTTACTTAACGTACATCAGTGTTTAGACAGTCTATGTGGCCCGGCAACCTGTGTTAAACAATCACTGCAGGGCAGGCCCTTCGCTCTAACTCTACCCTGCTGTTTTCAAGGCTCAGGTGAGCTCAGTCTGCAGGGCAAATGTGGCAAGGCCTGGAGACACTGGGTTGTCACAACTGAGGAACTACTACTGGAATCAAGTGGGAAGAGGCCAGGATGCTGCCGGCCATGCACAGGACAAACCCTGCAACAAAGGACGATCTGGCCCCAAAATGTAGGCAGATGTGAGGTCGACAAGTTCTGGACTAGTAAAATATTCACTTTTCTTACATTAAAAATTTACAAATAGAAAAGCCAAAACACCAAAAAAGCTCTTTTACTTACTGAACATCTATGAATGCATACATGTGCACATATACATACACAGATGCACACACATATACAGCTGTAATTTGGCTATGATTTGCCCTGAAGTTCTATGTACTGGAACCTTGGTCCTGGCTGGCGATGCTGACATGGTGGAACCTTTGAGCACCTTAATGAATAGATCAATGCGGGTCTCACAGGAGTGAGTTCTCTGAGAGTCAGCTATTATAAAATGAGGCCCCCCCCATGCTTAGCCTCTCAGGAGGCCATTTTTTTTTCCCTTCAGCTTTTCTGCAATATTATGGTACAGGGAAGGAAACTATGCCAGGATGCCACTTTTTAGCCACCAGAACTGTCACTCAAATAAATCTTTTTTTTTTTTTTAAAAAGATTTGCTTTTATTTACTTAAAATTTTGTTATATTTATTTTTTGTATATGAGTGTTTTACCTCCAAGTATGTATTAAGTGCATCCATGTCATGCAATGCCCACAGAGGCCAGAAGAGGGCACTGGAATCATTTCTCCAACCCCTTGCTTTTAGTTTTTTAAAAGTATGTATATTTGTGGCAGGAGAGATGGCTCAGTGGTTAAGAGGACCTGGGTTTGATTCCCACCACCCACATGGCAGCTAACAACTGTCCATAACTCCAGTTCCAGAGGATCTGACAGCCTCTTCTGACCTCCTCAGAAGTGACATAGGTGTACTTACATGTATGCAAGCAACACACTCATAACACATAAAATAAAAATAAAGAAAATGTTTTTTAAAATATTTTATTTAAAAAAATTTAAAAATATTTTATTTATTATTTTTATTTTATGTGTACAAGTGATATTGCCTGCATGTATGTGAGTGCACCCATGTTGGGCAATGCCGCGGAGGCCAGAAGAGGGCTTCGGATTCCCCTGGAACTGGAGTTAAGGACAGTTCATGGCTGCCACGTGAGTGCTGGGACTCGAACCTGGGTCCTCTGCAAGAACAACAAGTGTTCTTAATCACTGAGCCATCTCTCCAGCCCCTTAAAATGTTTTTTAAAACAGTACATGTATGTATGTCTGTGTAGGGGTATGTGCATATGAGTGCAGGTGCCTGTGGAGGCCTCAAATATTTTGTTAAAGCAACAGAGATGAAGATTTACATATGGATTTGGAAACATCTAGTAATAATTCTGGAAAAAATGCTAAAAACTGAAATTGAGTCAAGAGAATTGAGTGTAGATTAGGATGGGTTTGGGAGAACTGTTGATGACCACTGGCTAGCTGTGATGATAAAGTTGAGGCAGTCTGGGATGCTGCAAGTGACCTGTAGATTGAGACCTGTGCAGACAAAGATTATCACAAGTTAGTTCTACAGTGTGAACGCTAAATTTCTCCCCCAGAAGTCCACATGTTAAAGGCCCAGTGGTGGCAACAGGAGAGGGTGGACTTCTACCTGGTGGAGCGGGTGGGAGGCCCTTGACATTTGAGGGCTTGCTCTTAAAGTTGACTTCATGTCCTTGGCCCCTTCCTATCCCACTCTGCCTCCTGGTTTATCAAGTCAGTAGTTTGGACTGATCCTGTTCCTATCATGACATGCTGCCTCATCAGATACCCAAAATAATGCAGCTATTTATCTTGAACTGGACCTACAGAATCGTGAGCCCACACATGCCTTTTCTTCTGATAAATGATCTCAGGTATCTGATACAGCCAGCATAAGGAGCACATGGTGAAAACAGACACGGGGCAGACAGTTCAGCCTGGAACACAGACTAAGGCTTTCTCAGAACACCTCTTTTATCACTGTGTTGGTTAGCTACATGCTTTAGCATATCCTAACTTTACCTTTGAGGATTTACATCACAGCTTGTAACTGTTCAGCATGCTGCGGCATACCTTATCTCCAGTAACTTCTGGGCTCATCCACTGCATTTTATACTAGCAGGAAGCTGTCATCTGCTGTCACTAACTTGCTCATGGGTGGGCATCATCCCCTAGCACCTGTGAATGCTGGGTGCTCGGAGTTCACAGATTTGTGGCTCTGCTAAGCTCAGCCTACTTATTAAGTTCTCCGAAGAAGGCCCACTGGCGTTCCAGTGTGTTTAGCTTTCTACAAAGTCCTCAGCTTCTGTCGGCGTAGATAAAAAAGCCTGTGACAATTTTCAAATTATATCTAAGTCATTTTTCTACCAGCTTGGAGGAAGATAGTGATGAGACCTAAAGCCTGCCCATTCCTTGAGAAGGGTGTTAATCACGAGACCCATGACCACAAGTCACAAAGTAACAAGGTGCCACAGAACTTGGAGAGAACTGTCAGAGAACTTTAAGAGTGCTTAGCATTCCTCAAACTTGGTAATGTGTAAACTAGCTGAAAGTTAATGTGTAACCCTAGAAATATGAGGATTTCATGCTGAGAAACTTAAGAAAAGTTTAATTCTGTCATGAAATTATTTTTTAGCTCTGGACTTACATTGTAAAAGAAACTGTCTTATAATTGGTAAAATAAGTACCTCAACAGTGAAATGAAAATACAACAGTTAAAAAATTCTAATGTGAAGGCTGAAGAGATGATGGCTCAGCGGTTAGGAACACTGGTTGTTCTTGCAGAAGACCCAGGTTCAAATCCCAGCACCCACATGGTAGGTAACATGGTAGGTAGCTAACAACTGTCCGTAACTCCAGTCCCAGGGGATCCGACGGCCTCTTCTGTCCTCCACAGGCATTGCACAACAAGGGTGCACTTACCCACATGTACACAATACACACACATAAAATAAAATATTAAAAAAAATTCTAATGTGGAGTTCAAATTTGGGGAACTAGCTAGCAAAGTTAGAGGGAATCTTGGCAAGAACAGGTCAGCTGAGCCAGGCATGAAGGGACGCACGTGTAGTTCCAGTTACTCAGGGCAGGGGTCAATTTGTCTGATGCCAGCAAAATGCAGCAAGACTTTGTCACAAAAATAAAACAATGAAAACGTTTTACTACTAGTTAGAACAGGGATGCTCAGTTCTCTGAAAGTCACAAAAACACAAACCAAAGTTCAGCTACTAGTCAGAACAGGGCTGGAACAATTTTATGGTAGTTAAAAGTTCTGTCCTTAAGTTCAATTAAGTAGGCTATTTCAAAGGCACAGAAGACACCACAGACTCTCACAGAAAAAAGTCCAAAGTGGTTTTTACATCACAAAGGAAATTCTTCATGTCTGATTCTTAGGCTTCAGGTTGAGAATAAGCAAGAGATGTGAGCAGGCTTCCTTGGAGCACCACTTCTGCCAGCAGTTTGCCTGAAACTCTGCTGTACACGCAGCCTGTTTCCTCTACCAGGTATTTGTGTCTAAGACTTTCTCTTCTTGAACTCAGTGTTTAGACAGAGGGTCAGTCTTGGATTTGTATTTCATCTTTTTTTTTTTTAAAGCGCTCTTCTCATTTCCTTGTATTTATTTTTTTGATTTATATGTGTGTATGCCTACATATCTGTATGTATACCATGTGTGTGCAAGTGCCCACAGAGGCCAGAAGAGGGCACTGAAACTTGAGTTAGATGTGGTTGTAAACTGGCCAATGTGGGTGCTGAGAACTGGACCCGGGACCTCTGCAAAAGCATAAAGTGTTCTTAACCACTGAGCCATTTTCCAGTCCCTCTTCACGTCTCTTATTTTGAGAAAATGAAGTTTTAAAAAAATCATTCAATGTAATCCTCAATCAAATATTTTCAGGCTTTCTGCAGAGTATTTCTAAGTTGCCCCATTATGGTAAAACTACTTCAGAGCAATGGAGAATTCTTAAATAAGTAACATATAATCATTTATTATTTTCTTTTAATCAGATATATTCTCTTTCTTTCCTCCTTGATAACCGCTTTTCTGGGTTAAAACTCCCCTGCAAGAATATTTAAAACAATGGAAGGCAGGCAAAGTAAATTGCTATTTAGTTTACAAAAAAGCAAAGATTTCCCCCACCCCAAAAAAGAGCTGTATTTTCCCAAATAAAAATGCTTAAGCCTTTGAGCCCAGAGAAAAGAAACATTAATAAACTACATGAGCTTCACATGTACCCTCTCCCTACATCTCCTAAACACTGGAAGACGCTTTTGGCTAGATAACTAAAACAGGAAAACTTTCCATTACAAATAATCTACCACACATTCTAAGAAACTTGTGGTAAAATTTAGAAAGTATAGATCCTGGATTTCGGCAGTAATTACAAAAACCTGCAATTTTCTTTTGTTTATTTTGTTGATGACAAGAGTCTCACTGTACTGTAGCCTAGGTGGCTCTGAATTCACTATGCAGTCCAGGCTAGCCTCAGATTTGCTATGTGGCTCAGGCTGGACTCGAAATCTTGACCCTCCTCTGTCCTGGCCCCCTAGATACTGGGACTACTAGGATTGGAGGCACCTATCACCTCCCTTCAACAGTACTGTGGTGTCTGATAATAGGTTCTGAACATTGAGATACTGTGTGCACACACAGTCACACTACAGGAGGAGAGCAAACTAGAGGGTCACCTGATGGTCAACTATCATGGGACAGAAAGTCCCTGAAAACACAAATGTGTTAAATACAATGGTAACTTATAGATATTTCTAGTCACCAAACTATGTCGACGACCTAACTACTCTGGATGAAGTCATTTACAGGATCTTTGAAGCCAGCAGACACAAAAGGAGTTCCCTGAGGATGATTTGGAAGAAGGTGACACTAGCTGCGACAGAGGTGGAAGATGTAGTGAATTCCTCACGTGACTTGGAAGCCCAGATACCTGCAGAGGGTAAGACCCTCAAGGAGGTTTGGGGAGAGACTTGAGAATGTGGAGAAATCTGAGCCTGTGTCCTGGGTCCACAGTGGACTGGTTATATGGCTGAGGTCCTCATTCCAAACCCACAATCTGCATCTACATCTAAATCTATAAGCCACATGATAATTTTTTCGTGCTATCTCCTTTTACTTATGAACTTTAAAGAAACTTTGCAAGACTTATGTTTGAGAGTTTTAGCTACTAATGAGACATTTCTACTTTTGAGTGGGCTGTGTATTCCTTAAAGGCTGACTCAACATCTGATCAGGTAGACATTCCAGTTGTATCCCCAGCCCTGGACTTCTTAAGTGGTAGGAAACACAGAAGAGGCCTTATAGCTCATGTCCTGTAATGACTTACTAAACAGAGAGCTCTGCTAAAATTTAACACACTTACTGAAGAATTTTTTCTTGGAAAAGAAACTTTGCTTCTGTAAGTAAAACTCATGTTTTTAGCACATCATTATCAAAGCCTGGTTTAACAGCCAACTATTTTCCCACAGATGATAGGTAATGTTGCCAAAAATATTCACAGTAAATAAATGCTTGGTAAAGTGTTAATTAAAAATCTCTGCTAGAAATCACAAAAATACTTAATTTCTCAAGGACTGGGTGGCCATATAACTTATCTTCCATAACAGAATACTTTTAAGAGTAGGAGGAGTTGATAATGTCAGTGATAGTGACCGGTACCAACCTATAAACCCTGGCAAAGGTTTAGAGAACTCTGTTCTAGGGGAGAGAACGATTTGAATGAGAACTCTTTGAGTAAGAAATATTGTGGGGCTGGTGAGATTGCTCAGTGGGTAATGACATGTGCTGCATAAGCCTAGCAGAGTCTGAGCCCTGGAACCCACGTAGGAAGGAGAGGACCAATTCCACCTAGGTGTCCTCCGACTTCCACATGTACATAGTGATACACACAATAATAATAAATAAGAATTTTAAGCATTTTTTGATTTATTTTTATTTTATGTGTGCATGTATGTAAGTGCACCTGTGCATGCAATGTCCAAGAAGACCAGAAGAGGGCACTGGATCCCCTGGAGCTGGAGTTCCAGAGGGTTGTTAGCCATGATGTGGGTGCTGGGATCCAAACTCAGTTCTTCTGGAAGAGAAGTCAGTGCTCTTAACCACTAAGCCATCTCTCCAGTCCCAATAAATAATTAAAAAAAAAAACAACTGTAAATTTTGTGGCTCTTATTCAAGAGAAATGAAAGAATAAAACCCAGTTATGGTGTAGCTTGCATTTAAGTCTTGGCTCCTAGAGATCATTTCCTATACCACATCCTTGGGGAACAACTATCATAACAAAATGCAGCACTGACATAAAAGGCAAGGAGCAGACACTTACCTCTGGTTTGGGGACAAAAGCTTTTCCTGGAATCGTGAAGAGATGATCCACATCACAGAGGTGCTGGGCCATGATGGAAAGGCGACTGCGTTGCTTGCTTCCAGTAGTGGCCACAAGTCTCTACAAGTGGCAAGAGTAAATGTTAGCAAACAGTTAATCCAGTCTATTAGAACGGAGCCAACATTTGATGCTGAATATTCTTTTTTTTTGGTCTTTTTGAGCAAAAACAGTAACAACAAAAAAACACCATGGTATCTGACACATAACATGTAGACAATCTGGGAAATAATCATCATTATTGGCCGAGATATACCTTAGGAAATGTCCATTGTATCATGTATAATGAACTGAAAAAGTCAGATACAGATGGGTGTGGTGGTGCATGCCCTTTAATCCCAGCACCCAGGAGGCAGAGGCAGGCGATCTCTGTGAATTTGAGGCCAGCCTGGTTTACATAATGAGTTCCAGGTCACTCAGGACTACATAGCAAAGCAAAACAAAGCAAAACAACAACAACAAAAAAGTTAGCTAGGCAAACTTCTCTACTGACTGTTGTTGACTTTTGGAGATTTTCATCACCATCATATCCTACAGCAGAATGTTCTACATAAAACAACTGGTAAACATTTTATGAAGAAATTAGCAAATAATGAAGAACTAAAGTGTTTAAGTGTGAAATCTTCAGTATTCAAGAACCTTTGAAGTACTGGCTGTTCCAGACAAATGATTTCTACAAAAAACTTGGAATTTTTTTTTTTTCTTTTTTTTTGGCTTTTTGAGACAGGGTCTCCCTGTAGCCCCAGCTGTCCTGGAACTCACTATGTAGACCAGGCTGGCCTTGAACTCACAAAGATCCGCCTGCCTCTGCCTCCCAAGTGCTGGGACTACAGATGTGCACCGCCATGCCTGGCCTGAATTTTTTTCTTTTAATCACCCATATGCATTTATTTTTAAAAATATTTTATTTATTATTTTTATTTTATGTGTATGAGTGTATTACCTGCATGTTTATAAGTGCACCAGTGTAATGCAGTGCCCTCAGAGGTCAGAAGAGGGTATCAGATCCCCTGGAACTGGAGATACGGATAGGTGTTAGCCACCGTGTGGGTGCTGGGAATAGAACACAGGTTCTTTGCAAGAGTAGTCAGTGCTTTTAACCACTCAGCCATCCCTCCAGCCTGGGAGGTACCTTTTCTTGCTGAGCCATCCCCCTGGAACTGGAGTTATGGATAGTTGTTAGCTGCCACGTGGGTGCTGGGATTTGAACCCAGGTCTTCTGCAAGAACAACCAGAGTTCTTAACCACTGAGCCATCTCTCCAGCTCCCCAGTCAACTCTTTTAAAAGAACTTTAATTTCCATATATAATACATTATAAAATTAAATACCAAATAAAGTTTCTATAGTGCCAAGGACAGCCAGAACACTCTTTAAGAACACCAACACTGCTCATGGGAGACTTACTGCATCTGATATCAAAACTAAGACAGTGTCGCTACAGACGCGAGTAGACCAATGGAATGAGCCTTAGACACAGACCCAAGCACATGTGACAGACATGATTCTCTTAATGAGAAAAGGTCAGACCCTCCATTAAGTGGTAGAGGTGTAACTAAGTTTCTGCAGGAGGAAAAAAGAGGTCCCAATCTTGTACCATAACAAAAACAACTTGTAAGTAAGGATAAATGAAAGACAAAACTTAAAGACTTCTGTAATATCTATGACACCACAGTAGAGAAGAGCATCTTAAAGATGAAAAAGCAGAAGCTACAAAACATGGATAGATTCTTCTTTGTTAAAATTCAACATTTGTGCCAAGGTTTTAAGCACAGACATGGGGAAGTGGGTAAGGAACCCCGACCCAACCCAAGGAAATTTTGGCCACTGATGGCTGCTGGGAGGGGCAGAGACAGTCTCCTTCAAGGATGGTAGGTTAGCTAGGCACTCATGGATGCACACATACTAAAGGACATTTGGTGATACAAATTGGACTCTCTAAGTCTTGTTATGCATTTAGTATATTAAATTGGGTGGAGGACAATAAGGGGAGGGATTTAAATACCATCAAATTATATTGTATGAAAATCTCAAAAATTCAATTAAAAAAATGCTTTTTGTGGCTAAAATACCAAATATTATATTCACGACCGTTTCAAAGCAAGCAGGACCTAAGACAATACTGCTAATCCCCCCTTGGACCCTTCATCTGTAAACTGTGAAAGGTGGTCCAGAGGACCAGGGTTACCCACACTGCTAATGCATTCCATAAATTAGACTTGATGTAAATGCTCTTCAATAGTCATACAAAAATTTAACGCAAAGCCTTGTTAAAGAAAAATAATTGCCTATGGTGAAGTCAGAACAACAGTCATTGAAACCACAGCTGCCAGGAAGCCCTGAAAGTAGGACCCCACCACCTAGGCCTCGCCTTTGCTCTTTCCTCAAAGAGTACAAAGTACAGTGCTTTGCATTTCTGTTACTCAGGAACAGAAGAACCTAACAACAATGTCAGCTGAAGAAAACACCTACCAACAAGGTATGATTAAAAATATACATGGTCTCTGTCCCTGGTTCCTAGCACAGCTCCCAGAACCATTGGAGTTTCTTGAGATGAAGTCTCTTTTGTTACTCATGAGCCCCCTTTGAGTATACCTAAGTTCAGACAACTCAGATGACATAAGCCTCTAGGTGGCCTGAGGTCGGGGCTTGTCCCCAGAAAGACCAATTGGCTGATTTTTATAAGGTAGGTAAAATTCTGTGGGTCATTTTTTTAATTGAATTTTTGCGATTTCCACAGTATAATTTGATGACAGTATAATTTATAGCCCCTCTCCCATCCACACCTCCCCACATTACCCCCCCCGACCCTGCACTCATTTCAATGTACTCTCTCAGTTTAATGAAGCCTATAGAGTCTATTTTGAATCCCCATAGGTTCTCCAGTGTGGATCCATCCACTGGAGCTTGCATACAACTTGGGGCATGTTGTCGCTACTGCTATGAGTTCGCATTGGTAACCAGCCAGCTGTCCAGAGATATCCACCACCACCCCCTGCTGCCCACCATGGCCCATCTACCACCTCTGGCTCTTAGAATCTTTCCACCTCCTCCTCTGCCATGATCCCAGAGGCCTGTGCTGCAGAGGCCTGATAGGGGCGTTCCACTCAGAGATAAGCGCTCTGCAGCCCCGGGGATAGCTAAAAGATGCATTAATCTTCAACAGTGGGTGAGCACGTGATCCAGCACAGTGCACTCCGATCGTCCCTCCTGGGACTGAAAGTCAACATTATTATGAGGGTACCACAGTTACATCTCACAGGAGGGGACGGCAGCTCCAGCTCACGGCGGGGAACCACATCTTCAGCTCACAGGAAAGGACTAGGACTCCAGCTCATTGGTGGGGTCTGTGGGTCATTTTGACAAGACAGGGAAGGAACCTGCAGTAGGGATGGGTATCAGAAGACCCTCTGATTTACAGCTTGTCACCCACACACACAGGAGGCTCAGACCAGTGACTGGCCTCAGACATGGGGTAGGCCACTTGGGGTCTAAGTCCTCATCTTGGGAGACCTGCCACTCTTCACAGGTGGAGAGTCAGCGTTTATTAAATTAGAGGCTAGCCAGTTGGTGTCCAAAGACTTGGAGAACTGTTTGGTATGGAAAGAAAAAATTATCTGGTGTGAGAGTGTTATAAGTAGTGTTTTTGTCAGAATCAACAAATCCAAAGGTTGAGAAAATAACAAAGGAATCTATAAGCATGGGCCCAATTAAGACCAACAGGAGAGAACCAACAGATTCAGGAATGGGCAAAGACAAGAACCCTGGGGAAACTGGTGACAGCACCCTGGAGTTCTTATAACACAAAGGACCCTATGTGTTTGTGATACAAAGTTACAAGTTTTTCAGCCTTGACATTCTTGGCATGCTGGGCTGGTTAATGCTGGTGCACTCTTTGTCAAGGGGCTCTGCTGTACCCTGAAAAATGGTTACCAACATGCCCAGTATCTGCCCCCTAGATACCAGCAGCGTCCCTCAGCTGTGGTAACAAGTGACTCCAGACATTGCCAAATGTTTCCAACAGAACTGTGGACAAAAGCACCCCTGTTGGGGACGGTCACTGCAAAAGGGACAGTTACAGTACGGTAAGTATTCTCAAAGCCTACCCTGATGTGAGTGTTTGTTTTCTACCTCTCCATTTAGAAATTTAGCCTTGGAATTTAATGATGATTGTGAAAGATAAGAATGTACCAAACTGGTGGTGAGTGATTTAGGGTCTTGTCCTCAAAGAGGAGGAAGAGCAGTAGCCAAGGCCATCACGGGAAAACAAATTCCTCTGGTTAAGAGGATGAAATCTGTGGCCTGAGTGAAGTCGGGCAAGTCAGTGACCTGATGGCCCCTCAGGATGGTGGGTCACCTGAAGCTGTGCTAAAGAGGCAAGAAGAATAACGAGCTCCTAATGAGATGCTGTAGTTTCCCTCTCGGAATGCCCGCTCCCCAGTGCAGTTCCTACAAGCTCCCTGTTGGTTCTGCCCACCTTTCTGAGTCAGGACTTCCTCTTCTTCTTTTCTGGCTTTTTCCTTGGGTGCTGGCCAGAGCCTAGGTATGGCACCCCGGGCTTTCGTGCTCCTTGTCTAAAGCTCACTCTGGCAATGTGGCTGCTTGTCTGTCACGTGTCTGACCTCCACCACACCTGCGTAACTCAAAGGGCTTTTCTGCATTTCTCCTTCTCCTCCTCTAGGCAGCTGCTGACGTTCACAGCTCACCTGTCCTGGGAATTTTTTAGAACTCTAGTAAAATTATCCTCAAGTTTCAAAAACAAAAAACAAAACAAGCTTAAATTAAATGTCTTGAGTCTCAAAAGGCACTGAAAACGACCGTGACAAAATGGTGAAGAAAAGGGAAGCCTGCAGCACACTTAACTGGTCAGGGACTAGTAGGGATCATGTGAGTAACTCCGTAGTAGTAAGGTGAAGGTCAGTAGCCCAAAAGAAGATTAGCAGAATGCAAGCAATTCAATGCAAAATACTCAAGTAACCCAAAGATGAAGTGGCGCTCAATTTCACTCAAACTCAGCAAAGACAAAATACAGCATGACATACCATTGTCCCCAGAATAATAGAAATGTGTAAGTCTGGTTATATCTAAAACCAGCAAGAATATGGATCAGAATGAACTCAAACACACAGTTGAAAGATGTAAGTCAGTCTAATGATTTCAGAGAACAATTACCTTTATCTAGTAAGAGCAAAGACTTGCAGTTCCATCTATGACCATCAAGAGAAATCTTGCCTTTGTGTTTAAGAACTCTCAGTAATTTTGCTTGTAATAGCAGAACACTGGCAGTAATTCCAGGGCCCCACATAGGAGACTGGACAAACTATGGCAGTGCAACAGTGGGCAGAATATATAGCTAATAAATAGTCCACAGCTATGAGCAAAGGGAATGAATCCTACCTAAGATGTTCAGGGTAAAACTACATTTATACTGTATGAATCCATTCATATAAAGCTTGGGAGTAGACAAAACTAAAGTATATAACACATGGATACAGATCTACAGATCTAAAGTATATAACACATAGATATAGATCTATGTAATAAGACTATGGAAGGGAATAGTTCAAAATTCAATCCTAATTCCCGCGGTAAAAGGGAGCAGAGAGGAGATGCTGATCCCTTCCTTAAACCTTGCCCAGCTGCTTCATCCACAAGCTGCCCTGGCTCACCCTGACTGACTCTGTAAACTTAGCATACCATTGCCATGGGAAGGCAGGCTCAGCAGGCACCACTGAGGTATGTGTGTTGGCAGTGTTGAGTAAAAGTCAACAGACTGGATAATGAGACTCTTAACTCCAAATTCATAATCTTATTGTGAACTCTCATCCTACTGAATGCAAAGGATCCATTTTAAGACATTACAGACCAGTCTCTACATAGGCATGCCTGGTTTTCATCTTGCTCAGATTCTGTCAAAGGCAGTGGTAGCCTTGTGCTTACCACACTGCCTTCCTGGCTGACATGTCTGTCTCATGCTCTCCCTTGGGAGCGTCTAGCACTTACATCTGCCATCTTCATTACACATCTAACTTTTAGCTGTGCTTCTGTGGTTTTTCTGTGTGTAATGGAAAAGTACCAACATAAAACATGGACAGTGATAATACAAAATATTATTTTGTTTTGGAATTTGATCATATGATAAAATGGTCAGACAAAAAGAATACTTACCTCAGCCACTTCCTTTTGAAAAGTTAAGGTCATCTGAGTTCTGCCATAAACAAAAGGTCCATCTTTAAGAGAAATGTTTTCAAGCCACTTGATAATCAGAGGAGTTGAAACACTAAATGGCAGATTTCCAATAATATGCACATTTGGAGGATCTATTTGGTAGGAAAGAAAAAAGGCAACTTGGAATGAGTATGTGACTATATGCTGAATATGATTTTAATTAAATGTAAATTCAACTGGGTATTAAGAGAATCAAACAAAAACACATGAAAAGATATGGCTCAGTATCTCTTTTCCAGCTCTCTTCAACTGAAATTCTTTTTTCACAGTTAGCTTTGCATTTACTACTTAATTAGTGCTCAGTCAGTTGAAATCCTCAGGTTTCTGGCTTAGGAAATATATGAAATAAATTGGTCCAAGGGAAAAGATAATTTTCTTTTGGACACAATGAATTTAAAGTGTCCCCGGGGATGTCAGATCATCAGATGCCCAGAAGTGGGATATGAGCTAGGTCTAAGATGTGAATGCCCACAACAGTTAGGTGAGGAACAAAACCAAAGGAACAGAGTAACCTAGGCAAATGCGGGGTCTGAGAAGATGCTCAGAAAGAAACCTCAGAAAAAACACTTAAGTGACTAAAAAACAAAATAAATCATGAACAAAAACAATCAAACAAAGACAGGGCTGGAGAGATGGCTCAGCAGTTAAGAGCACTGGCTACTTTTGCAGAGGACAGGGTTCAGTTCCCAGCACCCAAATGGCAGCTAACAACTATCTGTAACTCCAGTTTCAAGGACTCCAACACTCTCTTCGGACTTACACGGGAATTGTACAACATGGGTGCACATACATATATGCAGACACTACGCTCATATACATAAAATAAAAATAACAAAATATTAACCCTACTAGCCAGGCATGGTGGCACGCACCTTTAGTCCCAGCACTTAGGAGGCAGAGGCAGGCAGATTTCTGAGTTCAAGGCCAGCCTGATCTACATAGTGAGTTCCAGGCCAGCTGTGGCTACAGGGAGACCCTGTCTCAAAAAGACCAAAGAAAGAAAGAATGAATGAATGAATAAATAAATAAATAAAATTAAACTTCCCCAAACCCAATAAAACAAAAACACCACTGGCAAAGAATGAAATAAGTTCACAAATGCCAAAGGATAGCAGGGAAGATAAGAACAAAAATCTAGAAGGTGTTATATAACAGCAAGGTGGCTGAGCCAGGCAGGTTATCATGATCTTAGCATGGCTAGGGTGAACACAGAGCCCTGCAGCCTCTGCTGAGAAGGGCCAACTTGAAGGCCTGAGGGTAGAGACTACAAACACAAGGCACTTTGAAGGAGCACAACCCCGGAGGGCCAGAGATACGAGCAGCTAGATATGCTGAAAAGCTCTCTTCATTTATTTTGAGGACTTCTGGTTAGCAACTAATATACCCTTTGCCATCTGTTTTCTAAGAGTTGAACACTGCAGGGACCCAGCACCAAGTCCACTAGTCTTGAAGGGAGAGTGCAGCAAGTGGAGCAGGAGAGCAATGGAAAAGGCCCTGGGGCTGGCCGGGCTTCCTACAATATTTTCATCACGTGGAAAAAGGTAACAGTACTTTACCTTCACACAGCATCATAAAAATAAAAAAATACATATGCGCACAGAAACTAAAGCTTGAAGATATGAGACAAATTAGATTTAGGAAACTAAATCAGGCACGGTAGTGCACACCTGCAATGCCAGCATTTGGAAAGCTGAGGCAGGAGGATTCTCAAATTCCAAATCAACCTGGGTTACCTAAGAAGGAGTTCTAGGCCAGACTGAGCTATTGAATACGACTGTCTCAAAAAAAAAAAAAAAAAAAAAGTCACAAAAATAACCGTATTTTAAATTTTGGAAGTAGGAAAGCAGAAGAAATTACAATGTATCATTTAATTCTGCATGTAATCTTAGTACAAATGTAGAAAAGTAAGCACTTATAATAAGCAGAAACTAAAATAGCAGTTGTGATATGAATGTCCCAAAACAAAACACCCAGAGGCACTTACCGTCTTCCCACTGTCTTCTAATGGTATCTGGAAAAGCCCTCTCTATCTTATACGTCAGTACATCTCCATGAACAATCCTCAGTTTCCCAGGTGCTGCATCAGAAAGCATCTAGTTTACAAAAAGGTCAATAAAAGAGCTCATAAACTTCAGAAGAGCAAAACTGAAACCCTTACATCTGTGCACCACTAAATTAGTGGAAAGCCAAACACTAGGAGTGACCATAGAGGAACTAACAGAGCACCCCGCCCAGTGCAACTGCTTCCCTTTAACACAGATGAGAGGTTAAGAACAGGAGCACAGTGTGATAGCTTAGAATTTCAAAAGTAACATAGTGCTCTAACTTCCATCGGATGACTTCTGTTTCTGCACAGAACTTAGCATAACCTTCACCTCTTGTCTAGAAGAGTTAGATAATACACTGAAGACCTCATAGAGAAATACTGAGGATTAAGAGTAAATTGCACATGCCGGGCATGGAGGCGCATGCCTTTAATCTCAGCACTCAGAGGCAGAGGCAGTCCAATCTCTGTAAATTCAAGGCCAACCTGGTCTACATAGTGAGTTCCAGGCCAGCTGGGACTACAGGGAGACCCTGTCTCAAAAAGACCAAAACAAAAAAAAAGGGAGTAAATTGTATGAAATTGAGCCTAATTCAACTTAAGTCTTCATAGATTAAATGTACACAAAAGGTTCTATACATCACTGTTGAGGTGGAGCCTGTGAAAAGAGAAGAACCTTAACATGAAATCTCAGTTCAGGTTGCTCTGAGAATCCTGGCTCCAGCTCAGCTGCTGGGATTCTAGAGGATGCTTAAGGCTACAAAGGGATGGTCAATGAGCTTAAAGACAGATCTGCGCCTTTGTCTTCCTTCCCTAGCTCCGCCAGGCTGATTTCGTCTTCTAAGACTTTCCCATTTCAACAACTCATAGGAAGGCTGAAAGAGATCTTACAGAAGGCAGAGGAGTGCAGGCACACAACTTGACTGCCTCTAGCTCTGCGCTCATTGTACCTTGCCTGTGGTTCCTGACGGCACTCACCACACAGTGTTATGGCAGCTGCACATGTGCAGGTTTCCTTAAGAACCTTCTTCTGAAGGGAGGCACCTGTTTCTTAGATAGTGTCTATAGCTACAACAGTGCACAGATGTTTAATATGTATTTAATAAGAGAATGAGTAAGAAAATATCAAACAGCATTCAGGTTTTTGTGAAGCTGGAAACTACTGCAGAAGCTGGCTCCCAAAACACGTGGGGTAGAGAGATTTTCAAAGATTTATCTCAGTAATAAATGAGGCAAAATTCTACAAATATTTCAGAAGCATGTATCTGAAATGCCCATGTTATTAAGAGGTTGAACATTTTAAGTTTGGAATCATTTAGTTTGATGTTACCCATGGTGATTTACCAAAAATAACTTCATACTTCTGATACTAATATACTTAGGGATTATTTAAATCACCATGATTTGCTAAAATTTGACCTCATGAATTCCAGACAATAAAACTTAGAAAACATAATTTCAAGATACTAAACCTGAGAGAGAATTCTTATGGGGTATGTACTTACTGTAGAAACACAGTGGACTTAATGGTAGCATTTACCAATAATGAAGAAGGCTAAATATTTTTCTGAAATTATGGTTCATATAACTAAAACAAATTAGCATATCAAAACAAAGAGGCAGAACTAAAAGCTTACGTCACACAATGTCAATATATAGACAGTAATTAATTAGTAATTAGGACTAAAGCAAAACAATCTAAACCTGATTCTTTTGTATTAATTTTTTAAACTTTTAAAAAAAGTTATTTATTATTTTTATTTTATGTGTATGCGTGTATTGCCTGCATGTAGGTAAGTGCACCCATGTCGTGCAGTGCCCACAGAAGTCAGAAGAGGCTGTCAGATTCCCTGGGACTGGAGTTACGGACATTTGTTAGCTGCCATGTGGGTGCTGGGACTTGAACCTGGGTCTTCTGCAAGAACAACCAGTGTTCTTAACCACTGTCGTGCAGTGCCCACAGAAGTCAGAAGAGGCTGTCGGGTCCCCTGGGACTGGAGTTACGGACAGTTGTTAGCTGCCATGTGGGTGCTGGGATTTGAACCCAGGTCTTCTGCAAGAACAGTCAGTAGTGTTATTAATCGCTGAGCCACCTCTCCAGCCCCCTTTTGTATTAATTTATATGCTCTGATGCCATGTCTGAAATGTTCCTTTTCTCCATCCTGTCACACACAACTACATACTCACAGTCTGACAAAGCACCAATCTGCCTGGCTCCCTCATAGACTTGCATTGCAGTCTATTCTGTTTCTTTTGAATCCCATTCAGGTCTCAGTCTTGGTCGTGAAAAACCAAACCCATCTTGCAAAGATCTGTCTCCTCCTTGACAGCTGCACACCTCGGCTTCTCCTTCTGACTCCCCACTGCAGAAGGAATGATCTGGAGTGAAGCCTTGACACAGTTATGGGGGAAATGTCATACTGACTGAACTGACAAAGAAAACAGCTTCTAAACACCTAAGTGATACCACTGAGCAACAACACGCAGACTTAACTACCCAGAGATAAGAGAAAAATGTTTTCATCACGTTATTTAGGATGAGGGGAGGCAGTGGGAAAAAATCACTATTACAGCCCTTCGAGAACAATTCCTGAGCACGACATGTCACAACCTGGAAATGCGACCACACAATGGATCCAGAGGCACAGCCGACCATGGATGTAGGCTAATGAGCCCAAGCTGTTCTAATATTTCAGGTTTAATTTTCAATCCTATATTCTCCTAAAATGCAATGTAAGATGGCTCTGAGTAAAAGACGTTCACTAACAAAGGCTGGAAACTAGAAAATCAAACCATGAAAAAAGAAGCATGCATATAAAAATGACCACTACTAACACTCTCATAAGCATCGTTAGTTCTGGACCTCTCTGCCCTTCAGTAGGGGCTAAGACCTCAGCAGACAGCCTGAGAGCACCTGGATCTGGCCTCCAAATGGTGGTGGGTGAGCTTCCTCAAATCCCACCCTACCCAACCCCCTAATTGGGATTATGTGAGGCCCCTCCCTTGTCCCCAGGGCTAGAACTCTCTGCTATACTGTAGGGGTTGAGACCTCAGCAGACATACTGGACAGTGGCTGGATTTGGCCTCTGCCTGGTGGTGAGCTTACCCAAATCGTGCCTTGCCCAATCCCGGCACTGGGACCATGTGAGGCCCCTCCCACTTTGCCAGGACTAGATTTCTCTCCCCTACAGTAGGGGCTGAGAACTTAGCAGACTGCCTGACTGTGCCAAAATTGGGGCTCCCCTTAGCGAACTTCCCAAATTGTGCTGTGAGTGCATGCTAGTAGGGGCCAAAATGTTAGAAGGAAGCCTGAGTGTACCTGACTGGAGTCCGACTTATGACTCCGTGGAGCTACTGAGTAGCTGATTTGAAGCCATCAGTTCCCTCCAATATAAAATCTGAGAGAACCTGAAACCTAGACCAAGAAGCTTTACAAACCCAATAAGAAAACAACCAAGGAGCACCAACAATACAAACAGAAGCAGACTTCAGCTCAACAAAGGAAGGCTTGAGTTTCATACCAGAATCACAAATAAAAGAAATCCACATACCAAAATCACAAGGGGAAAATAATGTGGGAAACAAAAACAGCATGTCCCCACCACACTCCACCAGTCTTGTATGTCCCCACCACACTCCACCAGTCCTGTATGTATGTCCCCACCACACTCCACCAGTCCTGTATATATGTCCCTACCACTCCACCAGTCCTGTATGTATGTCCCCACCACACTCCACCAGTCCTGTATGTATGTTACCACTCCACCAGTCCTATATGTATGTCCCTACCACACTCCACCAGTCCTGTATGTATGTACCTACCACTCCACCAGTCCTGTATGTATGTCCCTACCACTCCACCAGTCCTGTATGTATGTCCCTACCACTCCACCAGTCCTGTATGTATGTCCCCACCATACTCCACCAGTCCTGTATGTATGTCCCTATCACTCCACCAGTCCTGTATGTATGTCCCCACCACACTCCACCAGTCCTGTAGCAAGGAGACCCCCAGAGAACACAGAACACAGAACTTAAAAGAAGAATCATAAACATGAGCAAGGAATTCAATGAATTTAAAGAACACACAAATTAAAGAACTAAAAGAAGATAGGGATAAACTTCTGACTGAATTCACAAGAGATAGAAACACTGAAGAAAACTCAGGCTGAAATTAAGAAGAAAGTGCTAAATTCAATAGGCCAATTTGAAACAACAGGAAAAAGCCTCAACAATAGAATGAATGAAATGGAAAACAAATTAAAACAGGAATGGAATGTGGCATATGCAGGAGATGCGGGACACCAAGGAAAGACCAAATTTACATATCAAAAGCATAGAGGAAGGAGAAGAATTTCAGGTTAACAGTACTGACCAGATTTTAAACAGGATTGTAGAAGAGAATTTCCCCAAATTAAAGACATTCCCATACAAATACAAGAAGCTAATAGAACATCAAATAGGATCAGAAAATAAACTCTCCACGGCATAGCATAGTAAAAATAGTAAATGTACAGAACAAAGAGAGAATACTGAAAGCTACAAGGGAAAAACAACAAGTCACATAGAAAGGAAAACCCATCAGAATTACAGCTGACTTAGTTTTTTCTTGTAGTAGGTTTTATAAAGGTACATGAAAAAAATAATGGCCATGCCTTAAATAAAAAGTCAGAAAACATGTACAAGCATTCATTTGTAGACATAACAAAAAAAAAAAAAAAAAAAAAAAACCCAAAAACCAAACACATCAATAACCTCTCATCTCACAAGTCAAAGCCTTAGTGACAGCATTTCTGCAGGAGGTGTAACTGCGGTCTATCTGGGTAGCTTTTTGGTGACTTAACTGCATGAGAAAAGAACTTAGGCAATTCTCAGAACTAGGTAAAGAGTATAATTTCCTTGAGAACAAAAATACCGAATGGCTAAGTGGAACGTTTCATGCTGTCTTCTCACAGTAGGGGCTCACAGGAGCCAACACTCAATAATGAGCTGAGCATTAATTACTTTCTTCCTTGTCATATAACAGGGCCCAAGCATGATTGAAATGAGTAATTGCAGAAGGGGTAGGCAACCTGTAAGCAAACACTAGAAGAGTCCTATCACAAGGTGTATGACAGGTGAGAAACAAAAGCATACTGTTATACAGAATATCCAAAATAGATGGAGGCTATTATTCTAAAGAATTAAAGATAATGCTACAGTGGATTTTTCTTTTCTAGGGAGACTATGACAGTATGATCCAAAGTTGGTGCTTTTTTTTTTTAATATTTTATTTTTATTTTATGTGTATGAATGTATTGCCTTCATGTATGTGAGTACACCCGTGTCGTGCAATGCCACGGAGGTCAGAAGAGGGTATCGGATTCCCCTGGAACTGGAGTTAAGGACAGTTCATAGCCGCCATGTGGGTGCTGGGAATCAAACCCGGGTCCTCTGCAAGAGCAGTCAGCTCCTAACCGCTGTGCCATCTCTCCAGCCCCAGCGCTTGTTTTTAAACAAGACACAGAAACTATAGTGGAAATTCATTTATACAGCCTCAGCAAGGAATCAGATGTTTGATTTAGTAAATTTCCCACACAATATGTACCCTTTTATGATCAGCATTCCTTTACAAAGAAAGTTACAGAAGGAAATCTTTTTAACTACACCACACGATTCTCTCCTTTATGCTAGTAACACAGGACCCAATGTCTCCCTTCTCTTGATGATATGATTCACCCATACTATAGAAATACAGGCCTCAGCGGTTATGGAAGGTGATCGATTCCTTACAACTGCATGCATTTCCTGGTTTTCTGCTTGGGTTCTACAGCTTTCCTGACCCCATAGTAACTGCTGTCACATTCAGCACTATACTTTTAATTTACAGTGGACTAAGGAGTCAGTTTGGATGTAAGTGCTTCTGCTTACTTGTGAAGTTTTGTCTCATAATTAATTATGATAATACACATGCTTAAAGTAGTCATGTTAACTAACAGGAAGGCAATCTTTCTTTTCAAAAACATCCAACAGATGAAATGATTACAAAATTTCATTATCTTTAATTAACGACAAATGTTATTGCCAGAATGATGAAATGACTTTTTATGAGTTCACCTTCATAAAGTGACAGCAAGGGAATAACCACAACAGCAGCCATACATTTGCTCCAATAGGTGAAAGATTACGCTTACTCCTCTGTTGCCAAAGGGAAAACCAAAGCTAAAGAAAGTTCTAACGGCAAGCTCAAGGTCCAAAGGCTAAGCAAGGGTCCTGGTGCAGCTCTGAGTACTGACCCAGGGTAGGCTGTGATGCTGGAGCCAGAGGGCTTGCCAAGCAGACCTGGCTGACTCTGCAGGGTGTTTCTTCCCCTTAGTTGTGCCCTCACTCTCCCACAATGACCTCAGGAACAGATTCTGCCTGCTGGACTTAAGTGTCCTTACGGTCACCTAACTGGGGCAGGAAGAGGCTGTGTACAAATACCAGTTTACTTGATCCTCAATCCCAAGAACTTTTCCCTTTTGCTTATGAAATAGAAATAATCCCTTGCTTATGAAATAGAAATAATCCCTTTGTCTATCATAAAACCGTAATGCAATATGAAAATAACCAATGATTTACTTTCTGTCCCCAAGATTCTATGAAGTAAGCATAAACTAATTGGCTAAGAATCCTTGAGTGTGCTGGATAGCTTGACATACCTGGGTTGAGGGAACCTCAATTAGGGAATTTCCTCCCTCTATAGGACTGGCCTGTGGCCATATCTGTGGGGCATCTTCTTGATTGTTGAATGATGTGGGAGGCCCCAGGCCACTGTGGGCAGTGCCACCCCTGGGCGGGTGGACTTGTGTTTCATAAGAAAGCAGGCTGAGCAGGGGCCAGGGGAGCAAGCCAGTAAGCAGCTTTCCTCCATGGCCTGTGCCCCAGCTCCTGCTTCCAGGTTCCTGCCCTGAGTTCCTACCTTGGGCTCCCTGATGAACTGTGACCTGGGAGATGTAACATAAAATAAACTCTTTCCTCCCCAAGTTGGTACTGGTCAGAGTATTTTATCACAGCAATTGAGAAACAAACTAGGACACTGAGCCTTGTACTGAAATGGAGTATTGGACACTAGGTATGATACATTCTCTTTCTTTGAACCACTAAATAAAACACATAAAAGAAGTTTTCAGGCATTTACATATATTTTCTATAAGAAACATTTACTAAGGCCAGATTCTACACCATAAAATATATTTGAATAAATTTACCATGACATAAGTTATATAAGTATGTTCTCTGACCAGGAAGAAATGAAAACAATAGAAATAGACACGGAACCTGTCCCCACCCAAATTTGTAAACTAAATGATACGTTTCTAAATAGCCCACAAGTCAAATACAAAACAAAAAAGAAAATGATGGTGAAGGTAGGGTGGGAATTGTGAATTTCTCTGAGATAAGCAGCTATAAATGCCAGGTGTGGTGGTGTACACCTTTAATTCCAGCACTCTGTAGAGGCAGAGGCAGGTGGATCTCTGTGAAATCAAGACCAGCCTGGTCTATGTAGCAAGTTCCAAACACAAGGAGATCTGGTCTCAAAACAAAAAACAAAAACAAAAGCCACCAGCTGTAACTCCAAGCAGTTAATAGCCAACCCGTTATAAATATTAGCTATTATTATAGTTGTTAATACACGAAACAAACAGAAAAGGAAATACAAAAACTACTTTTAATGGAGTTAAAGAAGAAAACGTGACATCAAAATTTGTGGCATTCTGCTAAAGCACAGAATGCCCACAAGGACACAGGAGAAGCCGCAGGTCAAGGTCTCAGCAACAGCTACAGCAGCTGCAGAAAGCAGGGCAAATTAAACCCAAAGCAGGCAGAAAATGACAGATTGCAGAGCAGAAGTCAAAAAACTAAGAGAAAAATAAGTAAAATTAAAAGCCATATTTTGGAGATCAACAGAGTTGATTAATCTACAGCCAGATCCATCAGGAAAAAACAGATACATATAAATGACCTGTGTCAGGGAAAGGAAAGGTGGCATCACCGAGATTCTCCAAGCTGCTGTGCTAACGTTAAAAAACATATAATTCACCATCTTAATGAATTAAAGAGAAAAATTATAACTCTAAAAAAGTAATTTTTGCAAATCCAACATTCATTTATTGAAAAAACGTCTCTCTGAGCAAACTAGGAGTAGAAGATCTTCTCAACTGGAGTAGGGGATACAGAAAAAAAACAAACAAGCTCCTACTCAATAGTGAAGACTGAATGTACCCCCAAACCAGAGACAAAAAACCAAAACAAAACCTCAGCTCCTACTCAGTAGTGAAGACTGAATGCCCTGAACCAGGGACAAGGCAAGGACTGTGCTCTGCCTTCCCACCGACACCACACTGGGGCTCCTGGCCAACTCAGTAAGACAGAAAGAAGTCATCGAGGCCAAGAGCCTAGAATGGAGGAGACAGAACTGCTTTTATTTGATAACATGGTAATCTATGATGAAATAAGGCATCTATAAAACACCAGTAAGTGAACCTAGTAGAACTTCAGGATACAAAGCCAACACCTAAGAAATCAATGGCAAGTAAAATGAAAAACTAATTATCATGTACAAGAGCATTAAAATATATGAAATTGTTAGTGGTCAGCTCCTCGTAAATATTTGTTATTATTAATGTATAAAACAGGAAAAATAAAAAAATCTGGGCTATTGTCTGAAGGGAGACACATTTTTGGCAATATCTCCAATTCACAAACAGAAGGCTCCAAGCTCCTGGAGACATCAGGCAATCTCCTCAATCCCCTTCAAGGCACAGAAAATCCAGTCGATCATAAAAATGCAAGAAAAATAAATAACCTAGAAATGCACAACACAAGTGGCACAACGTTGAAAGAGAGCGCGACTTGTTTGGTGAGCTGGAGGAAGCTTGCTCCAGTTTACCAGTTTCTGACTAATCCTCCAACACCAGAGGTGCCCAAGGCACTGGGATAACAGCTTGACTACAACAAAAGATTTACTGAGAGATTAGTGAGTGTCAGGTACTCACTGAATACCAGTAACAAACCTGAGACACAAAGAGGCAGAACTTTCCACCCAAGGTCACAGAACTAGTGGCAGAGCCAGCATCCAGAGACAGAAGGTGCTTACCACAAATCACCCTACACTGCCTTCCCGCCCAGGCAGGTTTCCTTAGCTTTCCAACACAGAGAAGGAAAGTACTTGCTCTCACCAGGTGTTGCTCCCCCTGAGCTGCCTGGAGATTATGCTGTAAGAACTGAATCAGGTTACAAATGACAGACTTTCAGCTGGTAGACATTTTATAAATTACACTTTCTTTAAAAAGTAATTCTATTAGCTTAGAAATCACTAAAATGGAATCCTTAAAAGAGATCACCCTCTTTCTGCCTTTACTCAGTTTTATGATTAATTTATGACACCTAATAGAGTAGTTTTACATACTGAAACATTCTTTACAGGAAAAAGAAGCCCATTTGATAGTTTAGCACCTGGCATTTCTCCTTAAGGCAAGTTCTATTCCTGCAAAGACACTAAGAATTCATTTTGCTGCTTCTGAAATGGATGAGAAATCAAATAGACATTTCCTGTAATTTATCTTGAAATCAGCCTTGACATTTAGAAAAAAAGAACAAAACTTTCTGATAATCAATGCTTTTACTTTTACTATCAAATGACACACTTAGTCACCTAACATGAAACATACATAACAGAATTTTATTTTGCACATGAGACAATGCTTTGTGGCAGACACTGTTACACAGTGTAGACACAGGAACAAAAGGCTAGGAGCTCCACCCTTGTGGCACTTCATTCCAAAGTGGTGAGTCTGACCACAAACAAATGACACCAATACAAACACAGTGTGCCCAATGATGCTAAACCTAACAAAACAAGGTTGACGGTTAGGAAGCAGGGGCTCAGGGACGGTGGTGGGCAAGAAGAGATGGACATTAGTTGCTCTTTCAAACAGTTTGTCTTCAGACATCTTTAGTTTGGAACAGAGATGAGAATATGCAAATTAATACAAATTTTATTCACTCTCATGTATAATAAAAATACACATCATAGGTAGAGAGGTTTGATGGTTAAAAAGTCTCTTTTAAGAGATGGGCATGGTGGTGCACACCTTTAATCCCAGAGCTCTGGAGGCAGAGGCAGGCAATCTCTGTGAGCTCAAGGCCAGCCTGGTCTACACAGAGTTCCACCAAAATATTCCCATTTTCACCTCCAACTGGGATGTGGTTCTTAAAATAAAGCAAAAAGTAACTGTTAAATCTGACACTTGATTCAGTATGGAGCATGTATCAATCCCCAAATAAAATTTGCACACAACTTCTGACCAGCAAAGCTAGATACAATGGCGTACGCCTTTAACCCCAGCACTTGGGAGGCAGAGGCAGATGGATCTCTGTGAGTTCAAGGCCAGCTTGGTCTACATAGTGAGTTCCAGGACAGCTGGGGCTACAGGGAGACCCTGCCTCAAAAAAAAAAAAAGTCCACAATTCTTTAATAAGAACTGGGTGAAGCCAGATGACTGGGGGGCAGGGAATCACTAGATTTCTAAAGAAATCAGATGTCCTAGATTTTAAAGCAACTGTTCTGACAGAAATTAAATTTTCCATTAATATATACACAAATAAGCATTCACATATACTAATTTTAAATAAATTTGTTTTGTGAAAGAAATGGATAATTTTATAATTTATAAATGTAGATATCATAGTCACACAACAAATTACTAGTCATCTGGGCCTAAAGCTCCAGGCTCTTCAAGTTTTAGAATTACACCGGAATCAAACAAAGGTCCTTAAGTTATTAAGTGCCTCTGATGAGGAATTCCCTTTACAAGATTCTTAATATTGTATTTGCCAAGTTTTAAAAACTTAGCTTCCCTGTTATTTCAAACTGCTTCCTTTAATTCCCACTTATTTCTTCTAGTTTGTTCTGAAAATAATCCAAACAAGCTTATGCTCTCCAGCCAACCTTTGCTGGGTAGCTATGAAGGCATTCACTCCAGGTTCACTCCATTCATGCCTGGCCCTTCACAAGTTTTCCATGACAGAACCCGTGTTTCTAAGATGCATGCAGCATTTCATTCAAACCTCATTCTAAGGCTGTAAGTAAAGTGGTACAACTTCATTCTTTGTATGTGAGAATTCTCTTGTAAGAATGCTTAAACAAACTGGGTGTGGTAGCATAAACCTTTAGCACCAGCATTCGGGAGGCAGAGGCAGGCGGATTTCTGAGAGTTCCAGGCCAGCCTGATTGATCTTCATAGCAAATTCCAGGCCAGGTGGGGCTACAGGGAGATCCTGTCTCAAAAAATAAATTTTTAAAAAAGCTTAAACAATTAGTTTTTCCTTTTTAAAATTTTGTATGTATGAATGTTTCACCTGAATGTATGTAAGTGCATGATGTGCCTGCAATGCCTGCGGAGGCCAGAAGAAGGTGTCAAATCCCCTGGAACTGGAGTTATGGCAGTTTATTACCTTCCATCCATGTGGGTACTAGAAACTGAACCTGGGTCCTCTGCAAGAGCAGCCAGTGCTCTTAACTGCTGAGCCATCTCTCCAGCCCCAGAAAATAGTTTTTTTTGATGAAGGCCTAGCATATATCTTTCCTATCATTTGCTTCTGAAAATGTTCCTTTGAATCTAAAGAATGTTCTCAGAAGTCATTACTGATCATTAATTTATTTTCACTCATTTTTGAAGGAATGTGTCATGATATGCATAGCTAATAAGCAAACAAAAATCACCGAAACCATTAGTTTATTAGCATCAAGTGTGAAGCATATTTATTCAAACAGTAATCAATGGACCATGTTGGAATGCAGATCTAGACTCCTAGAGTACAGGATCGGAATATCTGGGGTGGCCTGAGAGCTGTAGTTTGAGGAGCAAACCTGCATAATCCTTGGTCACCATGGGGGCTTAATAATCATGGCCTAAGATTTGATTTGAATTTTTGCTTTCTAAGAAAAGATACTTTTAGCTCACCTGTAACCCAGGAATAAATCGAGTATCCTTTTCAATCACCAGAAGTTCGGCAATATTGGCACTGAGAATGGACCTTGTGATTCCCCCTGGCCCGGGACCCACTTCATAAACATAAGCATCTGTGAGATTGCCAGCTTTCCTCACAATTTTGTCTAAAGAAAAGAAGTTTTAGTTACTTTTATTACCATGGCAAATTTCAATAGATAGAATTTAAAGAGAAAATAATGTAAGAATTCTCCAAAATCATTGATTATTTAACTCTCACTCTAAACCAACATGTAGGAGTCATTAATATTCCACATCACTGAACTGAACCAATCACTTAACAAAAACAGGATTGTCACGACAATTTCTTTGCTTACATTTAACCAATACTGTATTTTCTGTTTCTCCATCCATCCAATCAATACGTCCAACGTGGCTAGATAAGCATGCAGCACCTCCCGACTGTCCTTGAACATCAAACACTTTTTTCACATTTACAATCCTCCACGGATGACAGGTTAAAGTCCAAAAACAGAGCGCGAGTGCACAGGAGCTCCTGCTTTTCCCATAGTTACTGAAGGTCAGAATGGCAAGGAACAAGTTCTGAGATCAGAAAACTCCAAACTTTGAGTTCTTGATCACTTAAAGGAAAAAGTTTACTACCTGAATTTTTTAAGCCTTGCAAATTTGCATGTTAAAATGGAAATACTGTGGGCTGGAGAGACGGCTCAGTGGTTAACAGCACTGGCTGTTCTTGCATAGGACCTGGGCTCGATTCCCAGCACCCACATGGTGGCTAACAACTGTCTGTAATTCCAGTTCCAGGGGATCCCACACCCTCTCTTGACCTTCATGGATCCTGCACGACACAGGTACACTTACACACATGCAGGCAATACACTCGTGCACATAAAGTAAAATAAGATAGAAATACTAATTCTTCAATAGTTTAGTAGACCTTAAGAAATCATAGAATAATAGAATACTAATAATTCACTGCACCTAATCATTGCTTCTGGAAAAACATACAATGGACTGATCTTACTGATTCTAAGATATTAAAATCTACAACTGGACCTCCCAGGACAGTGGAAATTTTGCCACTGGAAGCACACCAGCCCTTCATGGCAGTGTTTATGGACACTGCACAGCCCGGGTTTTGCTCGTTATTGATAATCTACTTAGGTGATCTGAAAGGCACACTTACCCATTCCCAAATGGTACTGTCTTTTAATGGGTGCAGGGAGGGAATTAGCATCCCCTATCAGCTCCATTTTGGGTGACACACGCACATTCTACCTAATTCTCGAAATGCCGTTAAGAACTCTATTTCAGTATCATTTTTTCTGAAAGTCCCATTTCCTTGTTTCCTGTCTCATTTGCACACTGTCACAAGAAAGCACACAGCAGACTGAGGATTTCCACTCGATACATTCTAAAAGCAAATCCTTGCTCTGTCGACAGCTGCCAAATGCTTCTCAGAGAGGAGGATTCACCAAGTACAGGCATTATGGAGGGAACCTAATAGTCTCAGTTTTAAAGATGGAAAGTGCTAGGGCAGTGGCTTCAATCTTACACTTCTCGGGCACTCAAATACAGCTAAGTATCAAAGACGCAGTGTCAAATCCCTGAGCTGGGGTTTCAATCTTGCTCTGCTCAACAAGTACCTTTATCTCCTTTCTCTTTGGTTTCCCAGAAAACAGTGGCTAATGTAGCTATGGGTCTGGAATTTACTCCTAAGGATGCACATGTCAATCAAGAATTTCAGGACTGGGGATGTAACTCAATTCTAACTCCTTGCCTGGTATGCACAAAGCCCTAGGTTCGATACCCAATACACAAACTGAGTGGGGTGGCACCCGCCTGTAATTCCAGCACAAAGGTAGGCGGGTCAGAAGTTCAAGGTCATTCTCTCCCTTCAAGCCAGCCTTGAACACAAGAGCCTCTATCTTTAAAAAAAAAAGTATTTTCAGTACTGAACGGTGCTTTACATTTAGTATATGATAATGAAAGCGGATGGTGCTAGTTATTGCTGGAACCAGAGAAGTTAGCAGTGGGCAATCTTTTATGGTTCTTGTAGTAGGCCCCTCTTATTTAAGAAGAGAAAATTTAAATGCAGTTAAACTGTTTTACCCAACATACTCAGCCATAGGCAGACTAAAGCCTTCATGTTCAAGAAATAAAACACGTATGCTTTGTGGATCATGCCATTATTTCATCCAAATAGATTTTGTGGTGTGACTTAACTTTCAGAGGGCCCCCAAATCTCAACACACAAGTCCTCAACAGTGAATTAGTGCCCTTACTCCCAGTGGACCTGTGCTGGCTAGTTCAGTGTCAACTTGACTCACCAGGGTTGAGGGAACCTCAATTGGAAATTTCCTCCAATGAACTGGCCTGTGGCCACATCTGTGGGGCATTTTCTTAATTACTGAGTGATGTGGGAGGGCCCAGCCCACTGTGGGTGGTGCCACCCTTGGGCAGGTGGGCCTATAATATATAAGAAAGCAGGTTGAGCAGGGTGAGGGCGAGGGGCAAGCCAGTAAGCAGTGTTCCTCCATGTCCTGGGCTTCAGCTCCTGCATCCAGGTTCCTGCCTTGAGCTCCCTTATGAACTGTGACCCGGAGATGTAAGATGAATAAACCCTATCCTTCCCAAACTGGTATTGGTCAGAGTATTTTGTTACAGCAATGGAGAAATAAACTAAAACTGGACTGAATTCCTGCAATCTCACCTTGTGGAGGGGGGCATCCTAACACCTGAGGGTGGTAATTAAACCAACACACACACACACACCTGTCAAAACTCACCAGCGCACGTGTCTGTACTGGTAGAGTTCACTGTAAATTTACCTCATATATACCTCATATAGTGACATGTCGACTTTGAACTGCAGACTCAAGGCCGTGACTCCTGTATCATAGCCCCAGGACTAGAGCACAATATGTACTTACTAAATGAATATTCTCACCCTAGAGATTTCTTAGACTTGGGAGGTAAACGTTTATTCTATTTACTTATTATTATTTGGGGATTTTTTAAAACCAGGGATTCACACTGCGGGCTAGCTAACTGGCTGCAATCCTCCTGCCTCTGCTCCCCAGTGCTAAGACTACAGACCTGGGTCACCGGTAAACGTTTAAATAAGGAATCCGTAGGAGCCACACTGGAAAGCAGAGAATGCTGGTAGCTTGGCACTAATTTAAACGCCAACTGTAAAGTGCACGGAAGGCAACTCGGACCGGCTCGGAACACCCGCCCGAGCCCACCGGGAGCCCCTGGGACGCGCGCCCACGCAGGCACCTGTCAGCCTCAGGTCCAGGAGGAAATTCTGCGACAGCTGCTTCACCGCTTGCAGCCGGAAGAGCTTAATGATTTCCCGAATGGTGGGCAGCGGGGGAAGGCGGAAAACGCCGATCTTCCCCGAGGCCGCCATTGAGGCGAACGCTTCCCGCCGCCGGGACTCACGCTGCCTGCCCACGCGCGGAGGGGGCGGGGCCTGGGAGGACGAGGGCCCGCTCTCAGGCCCATCTGATTGGTTAGAGAATCTCGTCGGAAACGACGCATGCGTACAGGAAGTCCGTGTGGCTGAGAGCGGTGCAGGCTGGGTACGTGGAGGAGGTAATCTCCAATGGGCGTGGCCCAGACGCGCGGGGTGGGAATCTCAGTCGGGGCGTGGCCTGGTGAGTGGGCGGGGTTTTTAGGTTCCGCCTCCGGAGGCTAAGCTAGTTTGGCTTCCAATGGCAGGTGTTTGGAAAGCCGGGGCTTGGAGGCAGAGGTAGTTTTCCTTAGGCTGTTAGTTGGAACCTGGGGTCCCTCACGTCCTTCAGCCTCAGTGTTTTCATCCGCTAAGTGGGCAGAGTGTGTACTTACAGGAAAGCGGTCACGGCTGTGTTAGCCCGTCACCCACAATACTAATTCAGCAGGTAAACGTGGGTCAGAGACCAGCAGTGCAGTCTCCTGGCCCATCTAAGTGTATCCAGCAGAGAGAAACCTCATCTTGCTTATGCATATTTTAGCATATATTTTGCAGAGTTCTGGGCTTCTTTGCGACCTTTACGTACGTGCACATAACATACTATCATTCTGTTTTCTGCCTCTATTGCCGTTCTTATTCCCCTGCCCTTTTCCTGGTCCACGTTCCTTAAAGTTCTACACTTTCATGCCCTCTTTTCCTCCTAAATATATGAGAGAAAACATGCCCGTCTTTGAATTTGGCTTATTTCCCCGAACATGTTAAATTAACCTAAATTTGGTCAGAGGATTTCCCAGAACATGAGCCGTTAGTCGGGGGAGCTGTAGCCTTGTCTAATCGGTAAGCTACCTGAAAACCCAATTCAGGACTAGGCTTTTGTAACACACAGCTCAATGTCAGCCAGTTAACAGCAGTTGAGTTAGTGAAGAGCAGGAGACCAATAGACTCAAATAAGGTAAAAACACCTAGCTGTCATAAACTAAATTGTCTCTGTGGTTCACTTCTGTTTTCTACCCATAAACACTGCCTTGGCAGAGTTTTGACACTGTTCAAAGGACTGCCTAATTTTAGAATCGTGAGTAAAAGCCAACCAGGATCTTTAAATTTGTTGTAATTTTGTCTTTTGACTTCAGCACTTTAAACTTTGAGAGGTGTTTTTAAAAAGATGTTTTATTAGTTTTATTTTATGTGTATGAGTGTATTTCCTGTGTGTATATAAGTGCACCCATGTCGTGCAATGCTCATGGAGGTCAGAAGGCATCGGATCCTCTGGAACTGGAGTTGCTGACGGTTGTTAGCCACCACGTGGGTGCTGGGAATCAAACTGGGGTCCTCTGCAAGAGCAGACAGTGCTTTTAACTGCTGAGTCATCTCTGGAGAGGTGTTTTTGTATACATCAATTATCTTTTTCAGTAACAGTCTTGTGAAATAGGTCAGATATTAAGATCTTCAGTTTAGGGCAAAGTAAAGAGATCTTACCTAGACCATGTAACAGTGAAACTCACACAGCTAGGAAATCATGGACTCCAGCTCCAGTTCAAGGTTGTACAAGTGTGTATGGTGGTTGCATTTTTAAACAATGCCTATATAGTCAGGATTGGTTGCCACTCATGTTTACCCTTTGAATTTTTTCTAGTGCCCCTTCTTGATCTGATTGCCTAGGACCTCTTTCCTGGTCCTAATCTTTACCAGGCAAAGAATTAAGAGCTGAGAAGTTTGCAGTCACAGCACACAGCCAAGGTTTATTGAAGCAAAAGCAACAACTCCATACTGTAAAGAGAACACTCGACGCGTGGGGAAGGGTGCAGAGCTGGAGCACTGTCCACCCTGCCCCCCAAATCTGGGTTTCTGTATCCTAAAGGGTAGGAGGTGGGGCAGGACTGGGGTTCCCTTTCCCCCTTTGAACTGGACAGGGTAGGATGCATGTTGTTGGTTCACTCATGAAAGCAGCAACCTGACTGGGGAGACCAAGGGTGGGAAATTTGAAGTTCCTGCCAGAGTGAGCCCACAGAGGGAGAGGAGGCACTGAGAGGCCCAACTTTGCACAAGGATCCCCAAGTAGGCCGTTTTGGATACAAGTGAGAGTAACTGGAGCACCGATGAATCTAGTCTGGGGCCCCTCTGCTGTCTGGGGCCTTCTTCCCTGACCATCTGCCTAATTCAGAACTATCTCCTGTTTTTCATAAGTATTGCAGTCTCTCCTTCCTTTCAGAGCAGTATTTGGGAAGCTAAGTACAAAAAGGGAAGCTTGTATTTTTGAAAGCTAAACTAAATTTCTGGAGCTTTTATAAAAGTGTCAGACTTCACTAATTGTTACAACACAGCTATACCTATATCTATATCTATTTAAAGGTGAGACTTAGCTTTAAGTTTCCCCATACAGCTAGTAAGTGGTGGACTTGGGATTTGAAATCTACTTATTGAGCAGTGCAGCCAGTGTGGAAAGGCCAAATGGTGGTTACAGCCAAGTAGAGAGAAGACAAATTTAGTTCTGACCTCCTGAGAAGACAAACAAATGGAAAATGTTACAACCTGTCTGATAAATGGAGAATTTCATTCTTCCCACCCTTTCTCCATTTACAAATTACTGCATTGAGCGCCACTGAACCGTACGTTGTTTATGTTTCTAGTAGTTAAGTTTTTTAAAAAGCTAATAGAAAATCAAGGCTGGAGAGAGATGGCTCAGTGGTTAAGAACACTGGTTGTTCTTGCAGAAGACCAGGGTTCGAATCCCAGCACCCACGTGGCAGCTAACAGCTGTCTGTAACTCCAGTTCCAGGGGATCCGACAGCCTCTTCTGTCTTCCACAGGCATTGCATGACACAGGTGCACTTACCTACATGCAGACAATACACACATACACATAAAATAAAATAAATAAAATATTTTTTAAAAAATCCGCTGAAATTCCAATGGAAAGCTGTGCTTCTATTACAGCCGAGTCGGAAGGAACTTGGAGCTAATTGATGTAGCTCCTTAGTTTAGAAAATCAGGGAGTGGTGAGATTTTCCCAAAGTGTCACAAATAGCCTGAATGTTTTGCTCAGAGATCTTATTGTCTGTAGAACACTATACCCAGGAAGGCATCCACTCAGTCTTTTTTTTAATTTTAAATTTTATTTTATGTATATGGATGCTTTGCCTACATGTGTGTCAGTGCAACACCTGCGTACAGTGCCCATGGAGGTCAGAAGAAGGTGTCGGATTCTCTAGAACTGGAGTTAGAGATGATTGTTACCCTCCATGTGGGTGCTAGGAACTAAACTTGGGGTTACTGCAGCAGCATTATGCACTCTTAACCACTGAGCCATCTCTCCAGCCCCTGTGTCTGTTTTTATGAACTCAACAGCTGAAGCTAAATTATTCAGGACTTATGCTACCATGTATACACATACTGTATATCAGTCATAAGGAGGTTTTTCAGATGACACAAGGTGTAATTGCATGAACTTTTTACAGCAGTAATACAAACCTAAAAACAAATTCACATGAGTGAAAACACACTTGCCTAGAGGATTTTCGATTCCTGAGAATTTGTCCCCAGATCTCAGTAAGGACTTACGCATGCCAACTTCCATAATCTGTGTTTGTGAGGGTCTGACTGTCATTGCCAACAGTGGTAGGCGACACCTCACACAGCTCTCATTTAAATTCTTTTCTATGTGTTCATGAAGACATCCAGCCATTGCCCCCTTGCTAGTAGGTGCTGGGGCTGAGTCTGGAATTCAAATCTTTTGCTTCTACTGTTTTTTTTTTTTTTTAAATTAACTTTGTTTTAAATAATTATTGAACTGAATAAAAATCCATCTTAGAATCTTCCAAGTTTTTAATAATTCTTGAGGTCTAGTTTTTTATCATAAATATCTGATCTGAAGTCTTTGAATTTCAGAAAATTATGCATCACTCCTGTAAAAGCCTGTGAAATCAGCAGGGAGTGTTTTAGTAGTGTGGTTCACATATTAATGCAAACCGTTTTATCCCTTAAAACAGAAGTATGCAGTTTCATCAGTTTTGAAGCTTTGAAGTATCTACTTCATCTAGATATAGATTTTTAATATGCTAAAATATTATAATTAAAACAGACACTGCTAGCCCCACCTATCGGTGAAGCTGAAGAACTGCAGGCGATTCATTCTAAATAATGCAGAATTCAATTTGCTTAAGTCCCAAAATAGTAATATAGGAAACTCACTTATTTTAATATTTATTTTAATGAAAATGCATATGTAACTTTGTTACTATAAATAATTTAGTGTCTATTTATGGGAAAAGTGCTAATTCTAAATATTATAATTTTGCAGTTCCTTATAAGAGACTTGAAAGTCACAAAGACCAATATCTTCAGGGCTGGCTGGAGAGATGGCTCAGTGGTTGAGAGCACTGTCTGCTTCTTGCAGGAGACCCAGGTTCGAATCCCAGCATCCACATGGCAGCTAACAGCTGTCTGTAACTCTAGTTCCAGGGGAATTGACACCCTATTCTGTCCTCTGAGAGCACTTCATGACATGTGTGCACTTAACATACATGCAGACATAACATTCATACACATAAAATAGAAAATTTTTTTTAAAAAGGCCATATTCCTGTAATGTGAGAATTTTCAGAGAAAATTAAGGGTGGTTTGGAATTGCCATATTGAACTTTATAAAAAGACTATTAATGTATGTAAAGCACCCTTTTCTGTTAGCATTTTATAAGTCTAATATGACACTTGCTCTGAAAAAATATTAAGAGCTGCATGTAGCACACATTTAGTTTTTTTTAAATAGCTGTTTGATGCCCGCTCATAAAGGACTTTATGGCCTACTCAGCCTGGGGAAAGAAGGAACAGAAATCAGGGCAACCTCTGGCAGGTAGCACAGGCTCTTTGAGGGAATTTTGTCACAGCTACACTGCCTTTAAAAGCATGGCATTCATCACTGCCTCCAAAGGTTTGTGAATTATTGCCATTGGCCCGATAAAGATGGGGCAGTCCTTTGGCTCAGGACAACTTATGGAACAATGGTAGGTTTTTTTTTTTTTTCTTTTCTCCATCACTACAAAGCAAATCTTTTTGTGAGTGAGCTATAATCCAACAACTGCTAAAGGCATTGTAAATATTAACCTTTATTTTCTCTTTACCTCTCAATAGTTCGTCAAAAAGCCATAAGAATTAAATAGAACTTTGAATATGAACACATTTGCAATGAAGACTCACCATGAATTTAAAAAGTGTCTAGGGGCTACTTGCTGTGTGTTTGGGAGGCTGGGTTCAGTGAATAAATGGGCATCCTTAGGCATGCCAATTTAGCTCCCTTTAGCTCCCTTCCCCAGCAGAGGTCTATGGGCGGGCTAGGGAGTGAGGCACTATTACTATTATTTTCTGTCCCAGGTCCAAAGTGCCCCAGGTCCAAAGTCCCAGGTCCAAAGACATAAGATGAATTCAGTGCCCCACTGCACACAGGCTGGCCTAGAGTGCTGTGCTCTGTGCTGTGTAATATAGAAGTAGGTACTGAGCATCAAAGGGCCACTTATTCCCCCAGTTAATAAGGGGCATAAAAAAGTAGTAAAAAGATGGGTGGGGAGGTTCTTGACTTAAATCTTTTAAATTATGTTAACTTTTGTGTGTACATGTTGTGGGCATGTACATGTCATGATGTGCAGGTGGAAGTCAGAGGACAGCCTGGCTGGGGCAAGTCAGTTCTCTCCTTTCAGCATGTGGGTCCTATGGATTGAACTCAGGTTATCAGTCTTGGCAGCAAGCGCCTTAACCTGCTTAGCCATCTTGCCGGCCCATGGCTTGCTCAACTTTGAGGAAAAGGCCCAGAGTCCTTTCTTATTTCCATTTTGGTCTACCTGGGGTCAGAGCTTTCAACTGCTGGTGGACTGTCCCTATTGCTCTGCCCCACTAGACTGCCTTTCTTTTAAATTCCCCCCAAATCACCCTCTTCACTATTTTCCATAGTCCCATTGAAGTTATTTCTCTAATGAATTTCAGTTGCTTGATTAAATAACCTAGAAGACACATCTGATTGTTTTCTAATGGCAGGATTAACAGATCAGTTTGCTGGTGGACCGTTTTGCTCTACCCTAATAGAAATCATGGGTAGGCAAGGAGAATCTCCAAAGTGCGTGCCTCTGGTGTTTTGTCCTGGGTGCCTGGCCCGCATTAACAACAGGAAGTGGTGCCTCGTTTGTGACTGACTTATACAGATGTCAGTATCGGGACCCTTGGCCCTACAATTATGGGATTCCTCTTTCCGGCCACTGACATTGCAGTTTCCAGGAAGGCCTAGATAGTGGGATTCCATGAGCCATTGGGAACAGCCAGTGTTACAGCCCCTGTATAGGCCTGTGAAAGAAGGAGTCCTTAGCCCTTAATGCCAGCCAGTATTACAGTTGCTGGCGCAGGCTCTGAGGCTGCTGGCACTAAGGATTTGATAGTTCCTGGGACTCTCCTGGTGACCAGGTTGTGTTTCTCTTCTCTGGCTCCTTACAGCCGTGTGTCCTCTCATCAGCCTCAGCACCGCTCTTCTTCCTGCCCTGGTTACTCCTGAACCATTCAGGAGCAGCCCTACTGCCGGCTGCCTTACTGTCTCACAGCCTGGCCTGCTGATGGTTCAGCTGTCATTCACTCTGCCGCCTCCGTTGCTGCTTTTTCTGTGTGTTACCAGCCCAGCCTGCGCTAAGCAAGGTAAGACTGGAGAAAAGTCTTTTATTGACCCAGGTATTGCAACACAAGGAGAGGCAGAAGTTTTACCCCAGCTAACTCGCTCACCCGTACAGCCTGCTTACAGAGCAGGGTGTTTGGACTAATCACAGCCTTTTTGGCCCAATCAGTGTCTTGCCTCTTAGCACCAAGGATAGCTACTGAGGCTTGCATTTTAGGACCAATCCCAAACCTTGTCTCATTAAGACCAGCCACAACGGTTCCTCTACTCGGCCACCAGGGGGCGAGCTCCTCCTTTGGCCTGGCTAGAAATGCTTGCAGAGTCACCTACAGTTAATGGAGGCTTGTGATTGGGGAACGAGTGCTACAAACTATCTCACACAGCACTGACTGACGCTGCGCCTTCAGGGTCTGGGGCACTCAGCTGTGCTGGTCCAGTAGTTTTGTAATGGTACCCAAGGAGTGTTTCAGACAACTAGTGCTAACATAAGTGTAGTCTGGCTGGCTAGTTGACTGACAATAATTTGCTTAAGGTAGCAGAGGTGGGCATGGGGGTGGGGAGGTAGGAGGGATGGTGCTCCATAGCTGCCAACTGGGGAATCATATTGCCCTGTCCCCCAGTGTCTTTGCTTATTTAGAGAAAGTGACCATCAGGAGGAGTATTTATAATAAGCAAAAAAAACTTGTCTTTAACAGATTTCGGCAGTGCTTAGCACCTGCTGGGCGCTCCAGGGAGAGGTGGCCTTCCTCATCTGTTTCATTAGCTGTGTTCATTCCAGATTGGACACTGGGACCAGGAAGACATCCTGGCCAAGAGTTGGCCTTGCAGCTTCCTTCCTTCCCCTATGATGAAAGTCTCCATTTGGTCAGTCCCCATCTCAGGTGTGAGGGTGAAGCTCTAAATGAGAAAACAGAACTGCTGCTGATCTTCCACTCTACCCGAGAAGCAGCAGTAGAGGTGACGAAAAGGGGACCCAGCAGTCACTGTAGCTCATGTGTGTTTCTTGTCTCGATGAAATGAATCCACTGGGCCCACTGTCCTTTCTAGCTCCTGCCCCATTTCTAGGCATTCTTTACAGGCAGCCTTGTCCAGAGGGTCAGGTTGCCCTGCTTGCTGTCTTATTTGCTGCTCATTCTTCCAACTGTGCCATCCTTGCTTCTAGAGGCTCTGCTGTCGAGATTCCTAGGGATCCCCATCTTGCCAAATGTAAAGGACACTTTGAATCCTCATCTTACTTGATTTGTAATCTGTAACAGGAAGTGGGTGTGTCAACACTCAGTATAAGTCAGGCGACTCCTCGTGCCTTGCTCCTAGTAACTCTTCAAGGGGCACAACGTTTTCTTTTACAAATGAGAAAACTGAAGCACAGAGAAGATGAGTGTCCAGGTTCATATCTGTATTGACAAGCATGAACTGGTCTGTGCTGACTTCCAGGGACTGAAGCAGTCTGTTCTCTCGGCTCTGTAACAACCCCATGTCTTTCCCCTTTACATGTGCTGACTCCTGCTTCATCCCAACTCTCAAGCATGTGATTTCTCAGTCCAAGATTTGCCTCTCTTTGTGGAATGCCTGCTTCTCTCCATGAAACTGTTTTCACATATGCTTTCTTACACAAGAGCCCATCTCAGAAACATGAGTCCTCCTCTCCCCTCAATATCTGTACCCATCTTTATTAGCAACTTCTGAAAGTCCATGTATCCAGCAGATCTTGTGCCTGAGTCTTTGTACTGCCAACACCATTCACTGAGGTTTCTGCAACAGCTTCTGTCTTTTTTCTGTATGCCTCAATGATATTCAGCAGCAAAACATCTTAAAAACATAAATTAGATCATTCGCCTACATGGGACCTCCCACTGCAGTTAAAGTAAGCACCTAGTAGGTATCATATCCATGGCCTAAAAAGCTCAACTCTCATCTCATTTAGATTCATCTTCCTGATAAGCTGCAGTCCTATGACTTTTCTTTCAGGTCTTCTTCAAACATGCCTATCTCCTGCTCCCTCCTTTTCTCACTCGGGAGTGTCCTTTGTCTGGAATCAGCTCCCCCCTCCAGCACCCCATTCTTCAGCTGCCTAGTACCTTCTTTTTTCTTCTCATCTTCAAGGTGACCTCTTCAGAACTCTTCTAGAAAAACTCTAGCAAGAGAGATTTAATTTGACCTCTGATAAATTTTCCCTAAGGTTTTGCTGTTCAATTGCCCGCTTGCTTTTTTATTTTTATTTTTTAATTAAAAAACTTTTTAAAAGAATCACTACTACCCTACTCTGGGAGGGCAGATGAAGAGATTAAAAAAAAAAATAAAGACACTCAAAACTTAGCAACTCCCGCAATACCTCTCTCCCCCACTAAGTCTGCTACATCAAAAAGTACGTGGGACAGATCCTCACCATGTTTATAACCGAAACAGTTCCTGAGGCATTTTCTACTCCAGGCTGGCAGATTGAAAAGAAATATTCAACCAGAGTGCTTGTTGGAAACTGGGTGGAAGAAAGGAGGAAGGTAAGAAGGGACTGGAAGGCAAAAGGGCTCAGAGGGCAAAGGGAGGAATGAAGTTTATTGCTGTTTTCAGATCCACCACAGGAGAGGGCTGAGTTGTAAGAACAGTGGTAGCATAATTGTGTCTCTTAGCTGTTGTCCCTGGAGTGCTTCCAAGTCTCTGGATGTTCCCTGTCCCTAATTCCACTTCACTTAAAAAATTATTATTAGTAGTAGTATTTTTAATTTTATTTTATGTGTATGAGTGTTATGCCTGCCTGTAAGCAAGTGCACCCATGCCGTGCAACGCCCGCAGAGGACAGAAGAGGCTGCCGGATCCCCTGGGACTGGAGTTACAGACAGCTGTTAGCTGCCATGTGGGTGCTGGGATTCAAACGGGGTCTTTTGCAGGAACAGTGTTCTTAACCGCTGAGCCATCTCTCCAGCCCCTATTATTATTTGTGGGTTTCTGTTTCTCTCTCTCTCTCTCTCTCTCTCTCTCTCTCTCTCTCTCTCTCTCTCTCTCTCTCTCTCTG
>NW_008329624.1:246585-264851 GCF_000622305.1 Nannospalax galili
TTAAAAAATTATTTATTTTTATTTTATGTGTGTGAGTGTATTGCCTGTATGTATGTGAGTGCACCCGTGTTGTGCAATGCTGCGGAGGTCAGAACAGGCCTTCAGATTCCCCTGGATCTGGAGTTAAGGATGGTTTGTAGCCACTATGTGGGTGCTGGGACTCAGACCCAGGTCCTCTGCAAGAACAGACAGTGCTATTAACCACTGAACCATCTCTCCAGCCCCTACTTTTTAATTTTTAAAAGTTTGAAAATTTCGGACAATGCATTTTGATCATATTCAGATCCCCTCCTCTATCTTCACCCCCACACTGCTGCTCCCTGACTTCATGTCCTCTATTATTTTTTTAAAAATATTTGTTTAAGACCCAGGTCCTCTGCAAGAACAGACAGTGCTATTAACCACTGAACCATCTCTCCAGCCCCTACTTTTTAATTTTTAAAAGTTTGAAAATTTCGGACAATGCATTTTGATCATATTCAGATCCCCTCCTCTATCTTCACCCCCACACTGCTGCTCCCTGACTTCATGTCCTCTATTATTTTTTTAAAAATATTTGTTTAATAACCAAATGATTAGAAGGAACATTTCATTACTGCATTAACATATTCAATAACAATTTCCAGAGAAAAGATGCATCTCTTTCAAAATTGGCTATAAATTTTTAGGCTCACAGTTGAATTAATAGTTATACAATATTGAACTCAGTATAAACTCTATAAGACACAAAATTTGAATGAGGTTTTAACCTTTAAAAAAGATCTCCAGTTCATTTTAAAATATACTGTTTCCTACAAAAAGACACAGTTTTAATGCTACTAACACTTAGATGTTTGCACATGTATCTCTAATCTCTGTGCATGTGATTATTACTAGTCACAGTCGGTTACTTTCTGAGAGCCTTGGCACATAAGCATGGATATAAAATCATTAGGTAGACTTCAATGGTAATGTTTTTCACCTCTACTAATTAATATGAAGCAAATTTATGCTTCTTCCTCAAATATAACTCATTTTTTTTTATTTGTCCTTTTTTGGGGTGTATTTCATATAGAACATCCCAAACAATCTTATTCATCTATATACCCACATCCCAAATGGCACCCTCTTATAGCCTCTCCTCCTCCCCGATTGGAGCCCATATACTCTGTCATCCCTGTTACTGTCCACTGTGTGGTTGGCACCCCCAGCCGTTCCCCAGTGCTTGTCTATCCACTGAATCTAGTCAGCCTATTGAGAGTTCCTTGTTTTAGGAAGATCAGCTCTTCCTCATCCAGCAGCAATCAGTTGCCAATATTCCTATAGATAAGATAGGGCTCTGCTGTTCATTTTCGCAGTTCTATGCTGGGTTATTGTCTGGAAGTCTCTTGGGCCACTCTGGAGGAAGGTATCTCCTGTCTGGCATTGTTTCTTGTTATGCAGCCTTAGCTATACACATGGACTCTTAAAGAATTATATTGATCTCTTTAATCTTTGGTTATACTTTATTTTTGGGTATTTAAGACCAAAGAGTTGGCCCAGATAAACCAAGTTATTTTTACTCTTAAGGTCGTTTGAGGATCTGTTCTTCAGGGGTCATATGGGCTTGGGAGGAGCCCCTGGCTCCTTTCTTTTACCAGTTCCATCTATGTGAAGATAAGTCAAAGGTCCTCCGTGGCTGGCTTCACTTGGAAGCATGGAGGAAAAGTTCCCTGTGTTGACCCTCCTCTTTGTAGACTGGACACTGGTTCAGCTCCATCTGGTGGGGTCTCCATGGCCTCCTTGATCAAGAGGACAGGTGACTCACCACAGTTACAGGACATTTTGAGAGATGCTCATAGTCCCCTGGAGCTTAGTTGACCTAGGAGGGCAAGGAGCAAAAACTGTCCTTTATGTCCCCCTGACCAAATTAGTATAGGCCTCAAAGTATGGCTGTTAAACATCCAAGAAAATTAGTTGCACCATTCTGGTACTTTTAATTTGCATGTGCCATGTAGAGCGAGCTTGGGCAAAGACCAAACGCTCTCAGATAAAACTTGCCTAGACATATATTACATTCTTTGATCTGGTTGTATGTATAATTTGTCAGCACGTTGTTTGATTAATATGGTTCCCTCTGGTTGTTTTTTGAAGTAGTCATTATTTATCTCTTGTGTTATCTAACCCTTCTACCATGCATTCCCCATTTCCATTTAAAGTGTCCCCATTTTTTCCATTTCTCGACTGATAATACCTTTTTCCTATGGTCCCACCTCTCTTCAGCTCCTTCTTTCCCTTTATCCCCTAGGTTCCTTGTATAACCTTCTCTCCCCCCTCCCCTTAAAATAACCCCATTTTAATCTGTATTGCCCTTGTTAACACCTGTTTTCTACTGTTCTTCTCTTTCAGATTCTTTCTTTTCCTTTACGTCCTGGTTCCTGGATTTGGTGCTAGGATCCACATGTGAGGGAGAACATACCTCGTTTTTTTGTTTGTTTGTTTTTTTCTGAGTCTGTGTAACTTCACTTAGTATAACAGTTTCTATTTCCATCCATTTACCTGCAAATTGCATGACTTCTTCTTTCTTTACTGCTGAGTAAAACTCCATCATGCAAATGAACCACATTTTCATTATCCACTCGTCAGTTGAGGGACACTTGGGTTGCTTCCATCTCTTAACTATTGTGAAAAGAGCAGCAATGAGCATGGATGTACAAGTGTCTCTGCAATAGCATGAGTTCTTTGGGTATATGCCAAGGAGTGGTATAACTGGGTCAAATGGTAGGATCATTTGTCATTTTTTAAGAGTTCTCCACACTGCTTATCATAGGGGTTGAACAAGTTTGCAGTCCCACCAGCAGTGGATGAGCGTTCCCCTTTCCCTACATCCTCTCCAACATTTGGTATCATTTGTTCTCTTGATCTTAGCCAGTCTGACTGGGGTAAGATGAAATCTTAAAGTGGTTTTAATTTACATTTCCCTAATTACTAATGATGTTAAACACCTTTTAAGATGCTTCTTAGTCATCTTTATTTCTTCTTTTGGGAACTCTCTGTTCAGCTCCTTAGCCCATCTTTTAATTGGGTTACTTCCTTTCTTGATTCTTTGTTTTTTGAGTTCGTTATATATTCTGGATATTAAACCTCTGTCAAATGTGTTGTTGGTGCAGATTTTCTCCCACTCTTTGGATTTTCTCTTCCCTTCCTTGGTTGCTTCTTTTGATGTACAGAAGCTTCTTAGTTTAATGAGGTACCATTTGTTGATTCTTGACCTTGTTTCCTGAGCAATTGATGTTCAGTTTAGAAAATCCTTCCCTGCACCTCTATTTTGTAGGTTATTGCCAACGTTTTCTTCTAACAGTTTCAGAGTTTCAGGCTTCACACTGAGATCTTTGATCCAAGGTGAAAGATAGGGGTTTAGTTTAATTCTTCCACAGGTAGAGAACCAGTTTTGGCAGCACCATTTGCTCAAGATGCTGTCTTTCCTCCAGTGAATGTTCTTGGCCCCTTTGCCAAATATCAGGTGGCTGAAATTGTATGCACTCATATTTGGGCCTTCAATTTTTTACATTGATCTATGGGTCTATTTTTGTGCCAGTACCATGTTGTTTTGATGACTATAGCTCTGTAATACAGTTTAAAATCTGATATAGTAATTCCCCCAGCATTGCTCTTAGTGCTCAGGGTTGTTTTGGCTCTCTGAGGTCTTTTGGCTTCCATATGAATCTTAGGATGGATTTTTCTAATTCTGTGAAGAATGTCATGGGGCTTTTGATTGGCATTGCATTGAATCTATGAATGGCTTTTGGTAGGAAGGTTATTTTCACAATATTAATTCTTCCAATCCATGAGCATGGGAGGTGTTTCCATCCTCTGGTGCATTTCTCAAACTCTTTCAAGACTCAAAATTTTCATTGTAGAGGTCTTTAATGTCTTTGGTCAGGTTTATTCTGAGATATTTAATTTTTTTGCAGCTGCTTTGAAGGGGAGTGTTTCCATGTACTCTTTCTCTGATTGCTTATTATTGGTATATAGAAAGGCTACAGACTTTTGTAGATTAATTTTGTGACCTGCCACTTTTCTGAATGTGTTAATAATTTGTAGGACTTTTCTGGTGAAATTTTCGGCATCTCTTAGATATCATATTGTCTGCAAAAAGGGATAATTTGATCACTTCTTTTCCAATTATTACTCCAATATCCTTCTCTTGTCTTATTGCTCTTTGCAAGAGTTTGCAGCACTATGTTAAAAATGGGTGGAGATAGTGGACAGCCTTGGCTGGTTACTCATTTCAATGGGAATGCTTCCAGTTCTTCTCCATTTAGAATGATGTTGGCTGTGGGTTTGTTGTATATGACTTTAATTATGTTGAGGTATGTTCCCTCCAGTCTAATTCCCTCTAGGACCTTGAACATAAATGCATGTTGAATTTTGTCAAAGGTCTTCTCTGTATCTATTGAGATGACCATGTGGTTCTTATCTTTGAGGCCATTGAAATGATTTATAAGACATTTATTGACATATATATATATTCAGCTATCCCTGCATCTCTGGAATAAAGCTGACTTAATCATGGTGGATGATCTTTTTGATGTGTGTATGCAGTTTGCAAATATTTTGTTGAGAATTTTTGCATCTATGTTCATTAAGGAACATAGTTCCTTAGTGGGTCTATAGTTTTCTTTTTTGGGTGTATCTTTACCTGCCTTTAGTATTAGAGTGATGCTGGCTTCATAGGAGGAATTTGGAAGTTCTCTCTCCATTCCTATCTTTTTGAATAAATTAAGTAGTATTGGATGTAGCTGTTCTCTAAATGTCTGGTAGAATTCCGTAAGTCTATCTGGTCCTGGGCTTTTTTTCAGTTGGGAGTTTTGTATTACTATTTCAATTTCCTTATGTGTTATGGGTCTGTTTAAGCTTCTGTTTAAGCTGTTAATCTCTTGGTTTAGTTTTGGTGGTTCCCATGATTTTAGATACCCTTCCATTTCTTTTAGGTTTTCAAATTTAGTAGTGTATAGGTTTTTAAAGTATTCCCTTATAGTGTTCTGGATCTTTTAATTGTCTGTTGTGATGTTTTCCCTTTCATCTATGATTTTGTTGATTTGGAGGTGCTCTTTCTTTCTTTTGGTTAACTGGTCTAGTGGTCTGTCAATCTTGTTTATCTTTTCAAAGAACCAGCTCTTGGATTCATTGATTCTTTGTATTGTTTTCTTTGTTTCTATTTCATTAATTTCTGTCTGCTGAGTTTTTGTTTCATTTATTGTTGCTTTTCAAGTGTCTTGAGTTGCAATGTTAAGTCATTTATTTGTGTTCTTTTTGACTTTTTAATGTAGGCCCTTAGCTCTATAAACTTCCCTCTAATGACTGCTTTCAAAGTGTCCCAGAGGTTTTGTTATGTTGTATTGTCCTTTTCATTTAGTTCCAGGAATACTTTTATTTCTTTCTTAATTTCTCCTTTGACCCATTCATCATTCAGGAGTGCGTTGTTTAATCTCTATGTTTTCATGTAGTTATTAGCGCTTCTTCGGGTGTTGATTTTAAGCTTTATTGCATTGTGGTCTGATAGAATGCATGGAATTATTTCAATCTTTTTTTGAGGTTTTGTGTCCCAATATATGGTCAATTTTTGAGAAAGTTCCATGGGGTGCCAAATAGAAAGTATATTCTTTGGTTCTTGGGTGGAATATTTGGTAGATGATGGTTAGGCCCATTTGATGTATGGTATTGTTTAATTCAGATGTCTCTCTGTTAATTCTCTGTCCTGTTGACCTATCTAATGGAGATAGTGGGGTATTGAAGTCCCCTACTGTTAATGAGTTGGGGTTAATTTGGGTCTTAAAGTCCTGTAGTATTGCTTTTATGAAGTTGGGTGCACCAGAGTTTGGTAAATATATGTTCATGATTGTAATATCTTCTTGGTCAATTGTTCCTTTGATCAGAATGAAGTGCCCGTCTTTATCTCTTCTGATTAGTTTTAAAGTCTATTTTGTCAGATATTAGAATTGCAACGCTTGCTTTTTTTCTTAGTACCATTCACGTGGTATATTTTTTCCATCCTTTCACTTTAAGGTAGTGCCTGTCCTTGAAAGAAAGATGAGTTTCTTGCAGACAATAAAAAGATGAGTTTTTTTTTTTTTAATCCATTCAACTAGTCTATGTCTTGACTGGGGAGTTCAGTCCATTGATATTTAAAGTTATTAATGAAAAATTAGTATTGATTCCTGTCAGTTTTATTTCTGTTCACATTCTTGGTGTAGCTGTACATTTCCATAGTTATACCTTCATTAAGTTTTCTTCCATGACCCCTTGAGTATAGTCGTTCCTTTCTTCAGCTCTTTGTATTGCTTCAAGAACTCTCTGAAGGGCTGGTTTTGTGGACATGAATTCTTTCAGCTTATTTATGTTATGGAAGATTTTTCTTTCCCGTTTGATTATAATAGACATTTTGGCTGGGTATAGTAATCTGGGTTGGTATATGTGGTCATTTAGAATGGGGAATATTTTGGTCCAGACTCTTCTCACTTTCATAATTTGCACTGAAAAGTCAGCTGTTATTCTGATGGGTTTTCCTTTATATGTGACTTGTTTTTCTTTTGCAGCTTTCAGTATTGTCTCTTTGTTCTGTACGTTTAGTGTTTTTACTATGATGTGCCATGGAGAGTTCCTTTTCTGGTCCCATCTATTTGGTGTTCTATATGCTTCTTGTATTTGTATGGGCATGTCTTTCTTTAATTTGGGGAAATTTTCTTCTACAATCCTATTGAAGATCTGATTCATACCATTTTCTTGGGATTCTTCTCCTTCCTGTATCCCTATGATTTGTAAGTTTTCATGGTGTCACACAATTCCTGCATTTTTCCATTCTTGTGTTTTCTTAAATTTTTCATAATCTTTGCTTGAGTGGTCTAATTCATCCACTTTATCTTCCAGTCTTGATACTCTGTTTTTCCATTTCATTCATCCTATTGGTGAGGCTTTCTCTTGTTGTTTATAATTGGCTTACTGAGTATTTCACTTCCTTTTTCATTTCAGCCTGAGTAGTCTTCAATATTTCTAGCTCTTTTCTGAATTCATTCAGAAGTTTATCCCTAACTTCTTTCAATTCTTTGATTTTTTTGTTTGTGTGTTCTTTAAATTCACTGAATTCTTTTATTATGTTTATAATTGTTCTTTTGAGTTCCATGTCCTGTATTATCTCCAGGGGGTTCTCTCTAGAGGACTGTTGGTACTTGATGTTAATATATTATTTTTTCTCTGTGACTTTGACATGTGAATTTATTTTGTAGCTTCTGATTCTTGTGTGAGGCTCAAGCCTTCCTTTGTTGAGTTTAGGTCTGCTTCTTTTTCTAAACTTTATGTGCCTTTGTGGTTTACTTGTTGGGCATGAAAAGCTGATTGGTCTAGGGTTCAGGTTCTCCCTTTTGGTATTATATTGGAGTGGCCAAATTGCTTTCGTCTTGCTGCTCAGGAGTTCCCACAAAGCTCCAAGTCGGATGAGGATCAGATGCTCTCAAGCTTTCTCCTTAGGTCTGGATCCCTCCAAAGAAGATGCTGACCTTAGGAATTTGAGGGCTGGTCTGACCTTGGAGTAGGTCTCAGGAAAGATGCTGGCCCCAGGAAGCTGATGGCTATGAGACCCAGGTATGCAAAGGGAGGTGGGTGTGAGAAGAGGCCTGAGGACTCCTGGGGACCACAGGGAGGAATTAGGTTGTTCTGGATGCAAAGGATCAGGAAGCAGTGGGCATTCTGGGCTAAGAGGTCAGTCCAGAGGTCTGGGTGGTCAGGACAAGAAATGGGCCAGTCCCAGGCTGGGAAGAGATGGGGTGGGGAGTTGGGAGGGTGAATGAGGCTGGGGGAGTCAAGGTACAGTGGGCACTGCCAAACTTACCCACGAATGCTGCTGGCCCCAGGCAGCTGTGGGACTGGGTTGCCCAGAGATGCAAAGGGAGGTGGGGATGGGAAGAGGCCCTGAGGGCCCCCAGGGACTAGAGGGAGGAACTGGGTTGGTCTGAATACAAATGATCAGGAAGCAGTGGGGAGTTTAGGCCAAGAGGTCAGTCAGAGGTCTGGGGTGCCAAGATGAGAAATATGTGGGTGCTTCTTGTAGGAAGAGAGATGGGGTGAGAGAGCTGCGAGGGTGAATGAGGCTGGGGGAGTCTTGCTTGGTCTTTTAAAGCAAGACATTCAGTGTCATTTCCACACACTTTCTCTGAAGGTTCCCTCCAATAGAAACTCCCTGTAGGTTCTCCTCTTCCCCTGTGTCTGTGTCCCTGCTTAGGATCCACTAAGAAATGACATTACCTTGCAATCAGAAAGGATGCTGGAGGTTATAGAGCTGGAGCCAGGTCATGGAATCCCTCCTCAAGCCAAGCTTTAAGTCCATGGATTCTGGTCTAGGAGGACTAGGGAGTTCAATGGGAAGCCTAGTGTGGATTGGACACCAGCGAGGGACAGATGGGAGCACAGGGGTGTCTCCTTCTGTCAGATGTCACTGAGTTCTATTTCAGTATTTTAACCATTGTGAGTACTGTGGTACACTTGGACTCAGTACCCACCAGTTCTTTTCTGGATAGCAAGGACATCTTCTGTGAGTCCACCTCAGACCTTGTTTGCATCCTACAGCACAACCATCCTTTAACACTTTCGCTGTTATTTTATTGTTTACTTGTTTTTTTCTGTGTGTGTATGTCTATACTTGCTACTAAAATGTAGGCTTCATGAAATAAGGATAACATCTATTTTTTTTTACAGTTATGAACTAATTATTTGCAAGTTTTAGGGAAGTAACTGCTCAGTGAAGGAACTGACTAGATCAAGGGAGCTGGCAGCAGGCAAATTTGCGTGAGATTCTAGTTTCTGACCTTTTATTTATTATGGAATGCTGGGCAAGATATGTAAAGTTTTTGGAGCACAGCCTTTGTATTATGCAGAATAATGTGCCCTCCCTCCACCCAATTACCATATCCTAACATCTAAACGTGAATATGTTGAGTGACATGCGCAGCCAAGTGGTGTTTGGCTTCTTTATTGAGTGCAGGTGTCCAGCTGATCTTTTTCTTTTAATAAGCTTATTTCAAATTAGCATACAAAGTAGTGGGCTTCATTGTGGCATTTTTTCATACCTACTTTGTTCTTGTTGATCCTCATCTTCCATCCCCCTGCCCGCCTCCCCCGTTCCCTTCCTCTCCTAAAGATCTTCCCTTGTCCTTTTGTGTCACATGGGTTCTATACCATCTTTTTTATTTTCTTCCTCCCTTAGGCTCTCTTCCCCTCTTATGGTCCTCTTTCTACTTTCACAACCTATATCACCCCCCCCACACACACACAAACACAACCATCATACAGACACACAACCATCGAACATAGACATTCTCCCATACATGACTGTCAAACACACATGCATGCATTCACATAAACAAACAGACACATAAACCCATAAACATACACACACAAATTAAAACCCATGATCCACATAGGATAGAAAACATGTAGTGTTGGTCTGAATCTGGTTTATTTTGCTTAACATAATAATTTCCAGTTCCAACATTTTCCTGTAGATGCCATGATTTCATTTTTCTTTATGGCTAAATAAAATTCCATTGTATGTATTATGCACCTCATTTTCTTAATCTGCTCATCTGTTGATTGACATGCAGGTGGATTCCATTTCTTAGCTATTGTGAATAGCACAACAATAACAGGGATGTGCAAGTACCTCTGTAGTAGGACTTAGAGAACTTTGTGTATATTCTTAGTTGTATCCAGTGATCTGATTTTAAGATACACGTTATCTTGAAGTACCCAAGTAAGCCCCAAATAATCATAAGAATCCTTAAAAATGGAAGAGGGAATTAGAAGAGGGACCCAAGAGAGATGCTCTCTCAAGAATGACTTGACCTGATGTTGATGGCTTTGAAGAAAGTGGCAAAAGGTTAAGGCAAAGATAGTCAAGGCCTTTATGATGTGGGAATCTTCTAGTAGCTGCAAAAATCCCAAAATTCTCCCCTTGAGTCTCCACAGAAGAACGCTTCCTTGACATCTTGATTTTAGCTCAATGAAGTTTATTTTAGACTGCTAAACCATAGAACCATAGATAATAAATTTGTGCTGTTTAGAGTCACTAGGTTTGAGATAATTTGATGCAGCAGCCATGGAAAACTAATCTAGTTTCTTTAACTGTGATGCGAACGTAGTAATAGATACCTTGCAGCATTACAGAACGCCCATTGCGCTTCGTTATACTTCCAAGATAATGCGTGTGATGGGCCAGATACAGTGAGTGAGCCACACACTCAGAGCATTTCATTAGTGCTATTTTTTTTCTACTTCCCTCTTCCCATCTAAATTCGCTTATCTAGGAGATATATATCTAGCTATATATAATCATCATGAATTGTATAGTGTTGAAATCAATACTCTCCTGGTACTGAAATCAAATAACCATCAGGATGTAGTTCCCTTATTGTTATTGTAACATATGACAAAATAAGCTCAGAGGATTATAAAGTCATTTACCATTCCGCAGCTCTCATGAAAGATGACTCTCTCTTCTGTAGATTTTTATTAAGCTCGGCTATTGCATATTGCTTTTTCTTCTTTTGCTTCATTATTTAGAGACGTTGACAATTTTAACACCAGAAAGTTAGCATAGGTTAGAATTACAAATACTGTACGTTAAAACAAATATGCTGTTTGATCTAACCGTTACCCAACTTTAAAGCTGTGCTTATTCTGGCCTATCTAGTACCTTTTTTTTTTCTTTTTGAGGGATGGCGGTGAGGAAGGGTTAATGGTTCTCATTCGTCAGAAAGCTTTAGGTAAGAAATATGTTATACCAAATCCAGTGGCAATACAAAATATGAAATCTTAAACTGTAGTTATATAAAATGTTAAATGTGTGTGAAATGCATGCAATTATGTGGTGACTGAAATCTTGTTATTTTTAGATGATCTTTCAAACAGTCTGCTTAGGAGTGATGAATCTGAGATACCAAGGGAGGGAAATGGGAGTGCTGGTCTAGGGCTTAATCACTGTGATAGCTCATTTATACTGTATTATGCTTTGTTATATCATTCATGTTGTATTAATCACATCATAGCATCATATTCTATTATATCAGGTTATAATTTATATACTAGGAGTTTAAAAGACTTTTGTGGTTTCATCCAGCAATTAAATCATGGCTTGAACTGTTATTCCTATAGGCAAAGATGTAGCTGGGTGTGGTGGCACATGCCTTTAATCCCAGCACTCAGGAGGCAGAGGCAGGTGGATCTCTGTGAGTTTGAGGCCAGCCTGGTCTACATAGTGAGTTCCAGGTCAGCTTGGGCTACAGGAAGACCCTGTCTCAAAAAGACCCCCCCCCAAATATCACACAAACTCCAATCTGTTTATAAATAACCTGCTATAAATTTGCCCAGCTGAGTCACATAACTGCCCTTGTCATTCTTACACTCTTGGCTTCAATCTGAAGCCACTTTGGTGTTCGTCACATGTATGTATACTTCAGGCATTGTGGACGATGACCCACAGTAAGAAATACCTTTTACCATATAAGTGTATGAAACCACCACCCACCAACATGCACAAAGTTTGTAAACTGTGTGTGATGACCTATGTTTTCTAAATGATTCTATTTTAATCACTTCATTTAGAAATGATGTTATGATTTATTATATTCATTTTTACTGCCTAATAGTAGGACATGACCTACAATTTGTAAAGCACTGTCTTGTTTTATTATTAGTTTGTAGGCCTACGAAATAGAACAAATAGAACACGGCTCATTGACCCATGATGGCTGTCGGTTTTCCTTCATTCACAGTGACTATCTTTGTCACTCATGTGACTAAAGTTTGAGAATGGCTAGTGCATATTACTATCAAATATTGAAGGTAGGTAATTTTTAAAACTTCTCTTAACATAATTTACTATAAAATATAATGATTCTGGGTTGGAGAGATAGCTCAGTGATCAAAAGCACTGGTTGCTCTTGCAGAGGACCTGGGTTCGGTTCCCAGAACCCACAAGATGGTTAACAACTGTCTGTAACTCCAGTTCCAGGAGATCCAATGCCCTCTTCTGACCTCTGGACATTTCATGACACTGGTGTATTTACACACATGCAGGCAATGTACTCATATACATAAAATAAAAATAATAACTACAATATCTTTTAAAAATTTAAATATTCATACCACCTCAGAAAAATCAAATACTGTTTGTTTGCTCTCTGGAATGCCTGGCCATTGGGAGATCTCATGGCAATATTCCTTTCTGGCATATTAAGCAAAACATGAAACATTTGGCTTCTTTCCCATTATAGGAACAAGCCCTAACAGATCACCTTTCCTGTCCAAGGAAGCTCTGCAGAGAAATGGCTTGGAAGCTTATGCTACCGAGAAGGCTTTCTTTAAGAAAACAAATCCAGAATTATAAATACCAAATTAAATATCAAAGCCAACATTTATTTGGAGTAAGAAAAGAAATCACATGAAATGATAATTATCAATAGCAAAAATGTAAACACTAAAACATCCCCAAGAACACCCTGATTTTTTTTTGTAGACTATTTTCAGATCTTGATAATTTTCCCCTACTATTTTTTTTTAGAGGCAAACTCTACATTTACCTCTTTATATAATAATATCTTGGGAATATATTTCATTGACTGAATAGAAAGATAACCTAGTTTTGCCTCTACCATGATTTATTAAAGTTTAGCATTTATTTTTGATAGTTTAGAAACTTTTTTTTAGAATGTCACAACTCATTATTTGTAATGTCACATGAGTGGTAAGATTGTTGTAAGATTGGTGCACTTAAATTTTTTCTGTTTGAATGTTTGATCTGTATTTTTAGGGCATGTCCAGTTTTCTTGTGTCCAACTTACATACTTTGAATCACTGGCAGTCTTCATTAATGACTTCATGGTAGTGATACATTGTGAACTTGTATTGCTATCAGTATTTAGTGTCAAATAATCAAGTACTCATTTCCCACATGTTCTTGATTCACTTCATTAACTCATAACTATATCACTACATCCCCTCTCTGTGTATCCTTACTAAATTATTCCAAAGTGTTTGATGTTTTTGTTACAAGTTACTTCCCAACATAGAAATAATTGCTATTGATTTTACTGCTCACTCTATTACTTTTGTTTCTTATCCCATTACTTTTTAATTTAAATTTTGTTTTTTTAAAAAAATTATTTATTTAAGATATTTTATGTGTGCAAGTGTGTTGTCTGCATGTATATAAGTGCATCTGTGTCATGCAATGCCTGAGGAAGCCAGAAGAGGAAGTCAGATTCTCTGGGGCTGGAGTTAGAGATGGTTGTTAGCTGCCATGTGGGTGCTGGGAGCCAAGCCCTGTCCTCTGCAAGAACAGACAGTGCTCTGAACCACTGTGCCATCTCTCCAGCTCATCTCTAGTTTCTTTACATATGCAATTTAAGGATAACAGAAAGGGCACCTTAGTATCAAACACCCTAGTATCAAACCAAGAGTCTGTAATTTCTTTTTTTTCTGAAGTGCTCTGAGACATCTTCCCAAATGGTTGGCTAAAATGGGTACTCCTGACTGACTTTCCCTCTCAGCCAGATTCCCAAAGCCTTCACTTCTACCAGAACGCAACCTGGAGTGAGAGTGGCCTTAACTAACAGTGATTAAAATGGCTTACTTTCGCAAAGTTTATAAAGTCAAATAATTAATGTTCCTAGGACCTGCCCCAGAGTCTTAAAATGCTTGTTCAAGGAAAATACCTGATATTTCAACTTTTCCTGGTGACACTTCCAATTTGCAATTTCCAGGCTGAACGACTTCTGAGGACACTGTTATTAGGTCACCAAGGTAACAGTGGCTTCTTTACCCCATGGTCATGTGTATCCCTGGAAGTCAGATCCGGAAGCAGGTGATTCACGTATGACTTCTTTGTGCCTCTGTGCTGGGGCCGTCCAGATCCCAGAAGGCAAACGGGGATCCAGTCATGGGAAAGGGAGAAAGAGTAGCTTAGTGCTAGAGCTGCGGGAAACCGGGGAATCCATTAAAACAAAGCTGCGCAGCTCAGCTCTGAAGTCTCTCACTGGAAACTGGTGAGGCTCCAAATGCCCCCGGCCTAGGAAACAGCAGAAGAGGTGGGAGCTGTGTGCTCAGAACTATAGGTGCAGATGAACTTGGGGGACCCTGAGAACGTGGGGCCGGGCGACGCTGCACTCCTTCTGCTATCCTGTTGGAATCCAGTTTACCTAAGAATTTAGGAACTCAAATTGAATGAGAAGTCAAGTTGAATGAGAAGGGGTATTGATCTTTATTTCCTTAAGATGACTTTGAAGTTCGTGGAGAGGGGATTCAAAGACAATGCGGGGCCAAAGGAAATTCTCAAAAGCATTTTAAATCTAGAAGACAGACATTTTGAACCAAAGACTAGTGTTTTCTTTAAAAGAGGACATAATTAGAATTTCTAATTGCCTTCAATTAAATCTACCGCCACTTAAGCATAAACAAAAGCGGTGAAATATTTTTGTGTATCTCAACAATGGAATTGTTTCAGAGTTACAAAGGCGCAGCATTCCGGCATTCTTTTTCCAGAGAAGGAAATAACTCCTTTATGTTCATCTACTGTGGTCACTTATTAAAGGCTAGAATTATGATACTGCGGCGAGGGGTTTATAAAACATTGAAACTGGAATGGGTCGAGTAGGAGAATGAACAACAGGCTAAGTATGACGAAAGCTGAGCTCTGTCTGGGGTTAATCGGCTCTATGAACGCCGAGAAGCCATTTTCCTTCTCTATGCCTTAGTTTTCTCATCTGTGGCAGAAGATCCTGAAGGTCACCTCCTGCTTGGAGGAGCTGGCATCAAAAAAAGTGTGTGAAGAGTGTCATGAATATTGTTCTTACTGTGGCAGCTTGAGTTTGAGCAGGAATGCAACCTTTCTGTTGTTTGCTCGTCTGAAAGCTGAAGGGTTAGAGCAGATATTCTTCAGGAACATCTCTGTTCTTCAGTGCAGCAAAATAAAAATCTAAAGGGAAAAATCTAGAAGGATATCTAGGGGGAAGCCCAGCCTAGCCACTGGGTGGCAATCTTGTTCCACATCCAGGAAGATTTTATAGTATTCATCAGAAGTTCCAAACTTTGAATTAACTAAGCACAGTGAAGAAAGATTTTTGAAAGGATACTGAAATAAAAGCAGGTCAGCAGAAAACCACAATTATGGAGGAATGACAATAAACAGGCAGGCCAAGTAACAGATGTCAAATCCCTGTTGTTCAGGCAAGAAAACAGAAGGGGTATATGACAGTTGTGTTTGGGGTATTTCAAGGAATTTAGGGAGAGGAGTGCATTGTGAATTTAAGTAGGCTTTAAAATATGATTTCAAGATTATCTTTAACATTTAAAATGTAACCTGTAGAATTACCAAATACTTAAACATTAGGTTAAAAGTATAAATGTCTATACTTGTAAAATCTGGATCCAATCAACAAATTGGTTATTTGCTTTCCCTTTTGTTTTAGCATACATTAATTGAATAAAGTAAGGGTTTTGTTACATTTCCATATATACATTTAATGTACTTTTATTATATGTATCCCCTTTATTTAATGTCCTTCTCCTTCTTTCCTCTTGTCCCCTTCCACATTCTAGTATACCCCTATCTCATTATACACCCCCTCAATTCCACATATGAGCGAAAACACAGGATATTATCTCATTGTCTCTGTAGGACTGTCCTATGCCACTTACCATTATGATGTACAGTTTGCAAACACCCTAAATTCACTCTTCTTTATGGTGGAATAAAACTTCATTTCTTTTTTAATCTAAAATTATTTTTATTTGCTTATGTGTGCCTACATATGCATCACTATATGAGTGTGGAAGTCAGAGGACAACCTGTAGGAGTGAGTTCCCTCCTTTACCTTGTGGGTCTCAGGGATTGAACTCAGATCATCAGGCTTTGTGGCAAGCACCTCCACCCACTGAGCCTTCGCACAGGCCCCAAGTTCCATTTCACCTGTTGATGAACACCTAGACGGATTCCACTGATTTTACTGTTATGCGTAGTGCTGTGGTAAACTTGGGTATGTAGGTATTGCTCTAATAAGCTGTCTTTTATTCTTTTGGGTAAATACATAGGCATGGTATGACTGGATCATATGGAAATTGTATTTTTAAGATATTGAGGGAGCTCCTTCATACCATGTCATTGTGGCTGATTTTCTTATCGACCAAGGGTATATAAGGGTTCATTTTTCATGCATATGCACCAGCATTTGTTGTTGGTTTGTGATGATGGGCATTCTGAATGGGGTGGGATGGAATTTCAATATAGTTTTGTCTTGTCTTGATGGCTAAGGATATTGAACGTTTTAATGTATTTATTGGCCATTTGTACTTTTTTGAGAACTGTCTGTTCAGTTCATTTGCTCATTTATTGAGCAGATACTTCTTCTTTTGGTGTTTAACTTTTTTTTAAAAAATTAAAATTTAATAACCACATGATGAGAAGAAGCATTTCATTACAACTTTAACATATTCAGTAACACATTCCAGAGCAAGGATACATCTCTTTCAAAGGTGGATGTAAATTTTTAGGTTCACAGTTGAATTAATACAGTCATACAATATTGAACTCAGTATAAACTATGTAAGATGTAAAATTGAATGAATTTTTACCCTTTTAAGAAGATCTCCATTTCATTTTAAGATATGCTGTTTCCTACATTTTTAATGCTACTAACACGTTTGCACATGTGTCTTTAATCTCTATGTATCTGATTATTACTAGTCACAGTCGGTTATACTTGGATCCTTAGTACCTGAGTATGGATACAAAGTCATCAGGTAGATTACACTGGTAATATTTATCACCTCTACTATTTAATATGAAGTAAATTTAAAAAAATTTTTAATGACTACATGATTAGAAGAAGCATTTCATTACAGCTTTAACATACTCAGTAACACTCCAGAGCAAGAGTACATCTCTTTCACAAGTGGTAGTAAGTTTCTAGGTTCATAGTTGAATTAATACAGTTATACAATATTGAACTCAGTAAATGCCTGGTAAGAAATAAAACTGAATGAGTTTTTAGCCTTTAAAAAAGATCTCCATTTCATTTTAGAATATATTTTCCTTGAAGAAAGACTCATTGTTTTTGCTACTAAGACTGAGACGTTGGCACATGCATCTCCAATCTGTTATTTTGCTTTTTGAGACAGGGTCTCCTGTAGCCCAGCTGGCCTGTAATTCACTAAGTAGACCAGACTGGCTTTGCATCCACAGAGATCTTCCTGCCTCTACATTCTGAGGGCTGGGATTAAAGACATGTGCCACCATGGTCTGGTCTGCTGAATGTTCTACATTTCATGTTGCATTAGTGTGTACACATGTGTGCAAATACTTTTCATGAATTTATACATACTCATAACCCATTTCTCACATGGCACCCTCCCATAGACCACCCCCCTCTCCCCCCGCCAGCTAGAGCCCTTATACTCCAATATCCCTGCTACTGTCTGCTGTGTTGTTGGCACCCCCAGCCATTCCCCACTATTGCCCTTCCGGTGAATCTAGTCAGCCTATCTAGAGGTCTTTGTTTTAGGAGGGTCAGCTGTTCCTCATCTAGCAGCAATCAGTTGTCAATATTCCTTTAGATAAGATTTCCCAGTTCTATGCTGGTTTACTATCTGGGAATCCCTTTGGCCACCGTGGCCAACAACTCAACAATTCAAAAGAAGGTATCACCTGTCTGGCATGGCTGCTTGTTAACGTAGCTTTTAGCTATGCATATGGACTCTTAAGAAATAATATTGGCCCCTTAAATCTTTGGTATACATTCCTTTTGGGTGTTTAAGGCCATAGAGTTGGCCCAGATAAACCAACTTATTTTTACTCTTAAGGTCATTTGAGGATCTGTTCCTCAGGGGTCAAATGGGCTTGGGAGGAGCCCCTGGCTCCTTTCTTTTACCAGTTCTGCCTATGCGAAGACAAGTCAAAGGTCCTACTCAACTGTGGCTGGCTTTGCTTGGAAGCATGGAGGAAACGATTCCTCTGTGTTGACTCTCCTCTTTGTAGACTGGACACTGGTTCAAGTCCTTTCGTGGGGTCTCCTCGGCCTCCTTGATCAAGAGGACAGGTGACTCACCACAATTACAGGACATTTTGAGAGATGCTCATAGTCCCCTGGAACTAGTTGACCTAGGAAGGCAAGGAGCAAAAATTGTCCTTTATGTCCCTCTGACCAAATTATTATAGGCCTCAAAGTATGTCTGTTAAACATCCAAGAAGGTTAGTTCCACCA
>NW_008329624.1:265072-266555 GCF_000622305.1 Nannospalax galili
CCCTTAATAATACCCTTCTCCTATAGTCCTACCTCTCTTGAGCTCCTTCTTTCCCTTTATCCAATAGGTTCCTTGTATACCCTCCCCCCACAAACTAACCCAATTTTTATCCATATCTCACTTATTAAGGCTTGTTTCCTACTGTTCTTCTCTTTCAGGTTCTTTCTTTTACTTTACCTCCCTGTTTCCTTTCCATTATCCTAGTTCCTGTAGTTATGTCTGGATACATACTCACTTATTGGGGTTTGGTTCTACGATCCACATATGAGAGTGAACATATGTCGATTTTTTTTCTGAGTCTGTGTTACTTCACTTAGTATAACAGTTTCTAGTTCCATCCATTTACCTGCAAATTTCACGATTTCATCTTTCTTTATTGCTGAGTAAAAACTCCATCATATAAATGAACCACATTTTCATTATCCACTCGTCAATTGAGGGACACTAAGTTTACTTCCATCTTTTAGCTATTGTGAAAAGATCAGCAACAAACATGGGTGTACAAGTGTCTCTGCAATAGGATGAGTTCTTTGGGTATATGCCAAGGAGTGGTATAACTGGGTCAAATGGTAGGTTCATTTGTAGTTTTTTGAGTTCTCCACACTGCTTTCCATAGGGGTTGAACAAGTTTGCAGCCCCACCAGCAGTGGATGAGTGTTCCCCTTTCCCCATATCCTCTCCAACATTTGGTATCATTTGTTCTCTTGATCTTAGCCAGTCTGACTGGGGTAAGAGGAAATCTTAAAGTGGTTTTAATTTCCATTTCCCTAATTATTAGTGATGTTGAACATCCTTTAAGATGCTTCAAAGCCATCTTTACTTCTTCTTTTGAGAACTCTCTGTTAAATTCCTTAGCCCATCTTTTAATTGGGTTACTTCTTGTCTTGATTCTCTGTTTTTTGAGTTTGTTATGTATTCTGGATATTAAACCTCTGACAGATGTGTCACTGGTGAAGATTGTCTCCCATTCTGTGGGTTTCCGCTTCACTTCCTTGGTTGCTTCTTTTGATGTACAGAAGCTTTTTAGTTTAATGAGGTCCCTTTAGTTAATTCTTGGCCTTGTTTCCTGAGCAATTGATGTCCAGTTTAGAAGATCCTTTCCTACACCTATATCTTGTAGGTTTTTGCCAATGTTTTCTTCTAACAGTTTCAGAGTTTCAGGCTTCACATTGAGGTCTTTGATCCATTTGGAACTGACTTTTGTATAAGGTGAACAGGTTGAAAGATAGGGGTTTAATTTCATTCTTCTGCAGATGGAGATCCAGTTTTGCCACCACCATTTCCTGAACATGTGGACTTTCCTCCAGTGAATGTTCTTGGCCTCTTTGTCAAATGTCAAGTGGCTGAAATTGCATGTACTCATATTTGGGTTTTCAATTTTGTTCCTTTGATCTATGTATCTATTTTTGTGCCAGTACCATGTTGTTTTTATGACTATTATGATAGCCCTGTAATATAATTTGACATCTGGTATAGTAATCCC
>NW_008329624.1:266775-267636 GCF_000622305.1 Nannospalax galili
CTCAATCTCTTTCTTTAAAGATTTAAAATTTTCATTGTAGAGGTCTTTAATGTCTTTGGTCAGGTTTATCCCGATATATATTTGCAGCTATTTTGAAGGGGAGTGGTTCCATGTGCTCTTTCTCTGCTTGTTATTGGTATATAGAAAGGCTACAGAATTTTATAGGTTAATTTTGTAATCTGCCACTTTACTGAATGTGTTGATATTTTCTAGTTTTCTGGTGGAATTTTTGGTGTCTGTTAGATACAATATATCATCTTCAATGATATGTGAAATGGGATAACTGATCTCTTCTTTTCCAATTATTACTCCTTTAATTTCCTGCTCTTGTCTTATTGCTCTTGCAAGAGTTTCAAGCACTATGTTAAAGAGAAGTGGGGATAGTGGACAGCCTTGTCTGGTTCCTGATTTCAATGGGAATGCTTCCTGTTTTTCTCCATTTAGAATGATGTTGGCTGTGGGTTTGTTATATATGGCTTTAATTATGTTGAGGTACGTTCCCTCCAGTCCAATTCCCTCTAGGACTTTGAACATAAATGCATGTTGAATTTTGTCAAAGGCATCTATTGAGATGACAATGTGGTTCTTGTCTTTGAGTCAATTTATATGATTTATGACATTTGTTGACTTATGTATATTGAACCATCCCTGCATCTCTGGGATAAAGCCGACTTGATCATGGTGGATGATCTTTTTGATGTGTGTCTTTATGCGGTTTGCAAGTATCTTGTTGAGAATTTTTGCATCTATGTTCATTAAGGATATGGGTCTATAGTTTTCTTTTTGGTTGTATCTTTACCTGGCACTGGCTTTGTAGAAGGAATTTGGAAGTTCTCCCTCCATTTCTATTTTTTTGAATAA
>NW_008329624.1:268412-269761 GCF_000622305.1 Nannospalax galili
TGCTGAGTAGAAAGTATGTCCTTTGGTGCTTGGGTGGAATATTCAGTAGATGTCTGTTAAGTGCATTTGATATATGGTATTGGTTAATTCAGATGTCTGTCTGTTAACTCTCTGCCCTGTTGACCTATCTAATGGAGACAGTGGGGTATTGAAGTCACCTACTATTAATGAGCTGGGATTAATCTGGGTCTTAAAGTCCTGTAGTATTGTTTTTATGAAGTTGGGTGCACCAGAGTTTGGTGAATATATGTTCATGATTGTAATATCTTCTTGATTTATTGCTCCTTTGATCAGAATGAAGTGACCCTCTGTATCTCTTTTGGTTAGTTTTACTTTAAAGTCTATTTTGTTAGACATTAGGATTGCAATGCCTGCTTTTTTCTAAGTACCTTTTGCTTGTTATATTTTTTTCCATCCTTTCACTTAAAGATAATGTCTGTCCTTGAAAGTGAGATGAGTTTCTTGCAGACAATAAAAAGATGGGTTTTGTTTCTTAATCCATTCACCAATCTGTGTCTTTTGTCTGAGGAGTTCAGTCCGTTAATATTTAAAGTTATTAATGAAAGATGAGTATTGAATCCTGTCATTTTTATTTCTGTTTACATTCTTGATATAGCTGTGCTTTTCCACAGTTATACCTTCATTGAATTTCTTTCTGTAACCCTTTGGGTATAGTCATTCCTTTCTTCAGCTCTTTTTATTGCTTCCAGAACTCTCTGAAGGGCTGGTTTTGTGGACATGAATTCCTTCAGGTTATTTATGTCATGGAAGACTTTTCTTTCCCCTTCAAGTGTAATAGACATTTTGGCTGGGTATAGTAATCTGGTTGGCATCTATGGTCATTTAAACTGGGAATACTTTGGTCCAGGCTCTTCTGGCTTTCATAGTTTGCACTGAAAAGTCAGCTGTAATCCTAATGGGTTTGCCTTTATATGTGACTTGTTTCTCTTTTGCAGCTTTCAGAATTGTCTTTTTGTTTTGTACATTTAGTGTTTTTACTATGATGTGCTGTTGAGAGTTTTTTTTCTGGTCCTGTTTGTTTGGTGTTCTATATGCTTCTTGTATTTGTATGGGCATGTGTTTCTTTAATTTTGGGAAATTTTCTCCCATGATTCTGTTGAAGATCTGGTCCATGCCATTATCTTGAAGTTCTTCTCCTTCATGTATGCCTATGATTCGTAAGTTTGGTCTTTTTATGGTGACACACAATTCCTGAGTATTCCATTCTTGTGATTTCTTAAATTTTTCATAATCTTTGCTTGAGTGGTGTAGTTCGTCCACTTTATCTTCCAGTCTTGATACTCTGTTTTCCATTTTGTTCATCCTAATGGTGAGGCTTTCTCCTATCG
>NW_008329624.1:269933-284547 GCF_000622305.1 Nannospalax galili
ACCATTGGTATTTGTTGGTGCTATGTTATTTGGGTTTTTCGCGTTATTATTTTTTCTCTGTGATTTTGACATGTGAATTTCTTTTGTAGTTTCTCATTCTTGTGTGATACTTAAGCCTTCAAGTTTAGGTCTGCTTCTTCTTGTAAACTTTATGTGTCTTTGTGGTTTACTTTTTGGGCATGAAAAGCTGGTTCCTCTAAGCTTCTGGTTCTCTCTTTTGATTTTATATTGGAGTGGCCAGATTGCTTTTGTCTTCAGGAGTTCCCACAGAGGCCCAAGTCAGATGAGGATCAGATGCTCTCTGGCTTTCTCCTAAGGTCTAGATCCCTCCAGGAAAGATTTTGGCCTCAGGCTTTTGGGGGTTGGACTGGCCTGGGAGCAGGGCCCAGGAAAGATGCTGGTCTTGGGCAGCTAGTGGCCATGCCACCCAGAGATACAAAGGGAGATGGGGATGGGAAGAGGCCCCAAGGGCTCCTGGGGACTGCACCGAGGAACTGGGTTGGTCTGGATGCAAAGGATCAGGAATTGGAAAGGTCAGCCCTGGTGTCCAGGAAAGAGGCTGTTGGGTTGTGTAGCCCAGTGAAGCCGAGGGAGGTGAGGGAAGGACCAGGCCCTGAGGGATCCCAGGAGAGAAGCTGGTGGGTGGTTCTGACCTGGTAAGCAGGGGGAGGTGAGGGCGGGGCCAGGCCCTTATGGGTCCTGGGGACCCCAGAAGGAACTGGGTTGGCCTGGATGCAAAGGATCAGGAAGCAGTGGTGGTTACCCCTGTGTCTGGGTCGCCAAGACAAAGAATGGGACAGGTCCCAGGTCCGGAGAGAAGCTTGTGTGTCATGCACGCCCAGGGAAGCAGAGGGAGGTGGTGGTTAACTTTTTAAAAAATATTTTATTCGTTATTATTATTTTGTGTATGAGTGTATTGCCTGCATGTTATGTGAGTGCACCTGTGTCGTGCAGTGCTGCCAAGGAAGGTCAGAAGAGGGCTTTGGATTCCTCTGGAACTGGAGTTAAGGACAGTTCAGAGCCACCATGTGGGTGCTTGGAATTGAACCAGGGTCATCTGCAAGAGCAGTCAGTGATCTTAACTGCTGAGCCATCTCTCCAGCCCCAGTGTTTAAGTTTTTAAAAATATTTAATATGTTTATTTTATGTGTATGAGTGTATTGCCTGCATGTTTCTAAGTACACCCATGTCATGCAAGGCCCACAGATGTCAGAAGAGGACATTGGATCCCTTGAAACTGGAGTTATGGACAATTGTTAGCCTCCGTGTGGGTGCTGGGAACTGAACCTGGGTCCTCTGCAAGAGGACCTGTGCTGTTAACCTCTGAGGCATCTCTCCAGCATCTGGGTGTTTAATTTGAGTTCTTCATGTATAAAGCTATTGACCTTTTATCAGTTGTGTATCTGGCCAAGATTCTTCTCCAAGACTGTGGGCTGTTTCCTTGCTGTGCTGATTTTTCTTTTGGTGTGCAGAAGCTCTTTATTTTAAAGCCATGCCATTACTCAATTGTTGTTATTTCCTGAGCTATTCGAGTGCTATCCATAAATTTATTATCTCTGCCTTTGTCTGGAAAAGTTTCCCTTAAGTTTTCCTCTAGTATTATCAAGGCTTCAGGTCTTATGTTAATGCCTTTGTTATATTTTGAGTTGATTTTTGGACAGGGTTAGAGATAGGGATTAAGTTCAGTCTTTTATGTGTTGGAGTTCACATTTTTCAACACCATTTGTTAAAGAGGTGTGTTGGCATCTTGGTCAAGAATTAGATGGCTATATCTCTGTGGCCTTCTTCCAGGTCTCAGGTTATTTTTTAAAATAGATTTTTTATGTATATGAATGTTTTGCCTGCATGTATGCAAGTGCACCATGTATATGCCTCGTGCCTGAAGAGTCCAGAAGAGGGCATTGGAGTCCTTGGAACTGGAGTTATAGATGGTTGTGAGCCACCATGTGGGTGCTGGGAACTGAATCAGAGTCTTCTGCAAGAGCAGCAAGTGCTCTTAACTGCTGAGCCTCTCTCCTGCCCCAGGTTATTTGTTTTGTCTAAATCAAAATGCAAACTTTAAGAGAATCATAGTATTTTTCCAGTCTTTCACTACTCAAGCAAATGAACTAATAGTTTTCAAGCTTTTTCAGGTTTTACGAAGATGTGGTTTTCACTGGGTGTCTAACTTATGTTTGGAATCTTGAGATGGAAGCTTCTGGGGTTAAAGGTCTCCCTGGCATTGAGGTGATGCTGTTTATAAGGAGAGTATTAAGGAGGAGACTCAGGAGGGTCCAGACTTTTGAATTATAGCATTGTCCACTCTTATCTTTAGAAAAGATTGTCTTCAAAGAAAAACACAATCTCCACATAAAATTGCCAGTGTGTATGACTGGGAAAACCCAGGGACTTGAGAAGAAAATAATGACAGTGTTCACACTCCCAAATGTTGCCAGTTACTTCTTATTAGTGAACTGAGAACTGACTGTAAGAGTGTGTGTGGGCCACAGCTGACACTTCTGTCATCGAATCTGCTCGGCCTCCCATCTGTTTTTTTCCCTATTTCTCCTTGTCTCTCTCTCTCCTGCTAGGGACACATAGGTTCCTTCTGAGGGCCATGGCTTAGGCCTCATTGTACTGATGACCCTTCTGTCTTCTTTTCTCTCTCTTAGACACAGTAGCTATGAGTGTAAATAACCTTTAACAATGAATCCCATTTGCTGGGCGTGGTGGCACACACCTTTAATCCTAGGGCTTGGGAGGCAGAGACAGGCAGATCTCTGTGAGTTCAAGGCCAGCCTGGTCTACATAGTGAGTTCTAGGACAGCTGGGGCTACAGGGAGATCTTGTCTCAAAAAGACAAAAAACAAAACAATACAAAACTATTCATTATGCATTTGCCTAATGACACAAAAGCAGTGTTTGCTCCATTTCAGGTGAGAGCAGATCAAAGGCACTGAGACCAGAATGTGTTGAGGACAGCCAGCAGAGACTGTGAAAATATGCTTAGCATTTATGTCCCACTTTATACTCACTCTCAAAGGAGTCTGCAATTATTGATTATCCTACACAGAGCTCCACAAGGAAGGTCAGTGCCATCAGCTTTATTTTGTAGATGAAGAATCAGACAGCAGTTAAGCGATGTACCCCAACATTTAAGGATCTCATATCAAAACAGACAAGAGGATGGGGCAGCAGGTACCAGGGGATAGTACTGTAAGGTTCAGGGAGGCCGCCAAGTGCAGACTAGAGCTGCCTCCTGTGAAGCTTCTACTTCCTTTGATTTGTCTGGGAAACTTTCTGAGCAGGAGAATGTTCTAGAGTCACACACAGCCTTCCCCTTGTAGTCCAGTTGTTCTTGCTGTACTTATCTTACTCAGTCCATTATTTTGAATGTGATTTTATGACCTATTTATTCATTCATCCATCTATCCATTTGTTCATTCATTCATCGATGCAGTTAAACTTAATTGAATATACAATAATAGCAGGCAGGCATGTAGAAATGGAAAACAAGGGATTCTTCAGGAGATCTTTGTTTTTGAAGAGCTTTACTTTCTTAGTAGCAATGAACGCACACACACACACACACACACACACACACACACACATACACACACACACACATATCTTAAAGGGAGTCCATTCTCCAGGTAGAGCTTAGAAGGTGACACTGAGAGGAGCAGGCTTTCTCAACGTGCCCTGCTTGTGGCTCCTCAGAGTCCTTTGGGGTCAGGAGACAGAGGGTGCCCTGAATCCTATCTACTTCTGCTCTTTCCTTAGGTGTCCTGTGGGCAAATCTGACGAGCTCTCATACTGCATGGTTGTAGTTGGGTGTGTGGATGTCTTCCTTTTTTTGTAGGACTACGAGCAGTTTGAAAATAGAGGCTACTTCTTGCAGCCTATAGCATGTTGTGGGAAATAACAGCATGGATAACTACATGTATTGAGTGCTGGCTCTGCTCATTGCTTTAAATAGCAGATATTACAAAGACCTTTGAAGCAGGTACTGTTATTATTGCCTTTTTACAGTTGAACAAAGAGAAACTAGGAAAGTTTCAGTAATTTGCTCAAAGCTACTTAATTCTTTCCATCATTTAACAAGGAGTTTGGTGACCTATGCTATGTGCTAAGAGATCCAAGTGGTGAAAGCAAAACAGGAGGATGTTCCCTATATGTAGCTTTCAGGACATTGGGAAAGACATCCGTTAATATTTGTCAGTACATATTATGGAGTTATCCATCAGTTAATAATCGCAACTTCTGGTAAGGTCTCTGAAGAAAGCATATCCTATATAACATAGGAGAAGCATGGTGGCCTGATCTAACCACTGACCAGTGGGGTGGGAGAGAGATACAAGGGCAAAGGGCATCCTGAAGGTTTTGATGTATAAGTTAAGTCTTACAGATATAGGAATATGTGGCCTATGAGAAAATCAGTGCTATTAGCTCTATTTTACAGGTGAAGGGGAGAGCAGTTAAGAGTTACCCCAAGCATTTAAAGATGTGTCAAAGCAGACCCAGGGGTGGGGCTGCAGGTAAAGTACACACTGCCCGAGGAGAACAGCTGCCTTCTGTAAGGGTTCTGCTTCCATTGGTAGAGTGCTTGCCCAGCATGCACAAAATTCCGAGTTCAACCCCCAACACTGTAAAGCAGGCATTTTTGCACACCCCTATAATCCTAGCATTTTGGGGGTAGAAGTAGGAAGATCAGAAGTTCAAGGTCATCTTTGAACTACACGGTGAGTTTAAGGCCACTCTGGGCTATATTAGTCTGTGCTGGACAGCTTCAGTTGTCAACTTGACACACCTGGGCGGAGGGAGTCTCAACTGAGAAACTGCCTCCATTCGATTGGCCTGTTACCATGTCTGTGGGAGCATTTCTTTGATTGTTGACTAATGTGAGAGGGGCCCAGCCCACTGTGGGCAGTGCCACCCTGGGTAGGTGATCTTGTGTTATATAAAAAGTAGGCTGAATACAGGCCAGGTAAGTAAGCCAATAAGCAGCATCTGTACTTCAACTCCTGCCTCCGAATTCCTGCCCTGATTTCCCTCAGTGATGAACTGTGACCCGGGAGATGTAAGATCAAATAAACCCTTTCCTCCTCAAGTTGATTTGGTCAGTATTTTCATCATAGCAACAGAAAGTAACTAGAACAGAGACTCTATCTGAAAATAGTAAAAGTAAAGTAAAATTTAAAAGATTCGAGGCTCTAAAGTAGGTGAAAGGGAACAACCTGTGCAAAGACCTCAGTGAAGAAGCAGCTTAGAGTTTGGAGACTCTGAAATCACATATGCTGTATGGATGGGGAGGTATCAGGAGGAGGTGGTCAGGGCTGTGTCGGCCTTTTCTTCAGCGTGGGTAGTAGATGGAAGACTTGGTGTGATGTAGAGGGGAGAACAAATCAGATAGAAGATAGACTGTGAAGAGGGAAACTGTTCGGGAAGGTGTGGTGATAATTCTGCCGCAGACGATGACCAGCGCAGAGTGGAGATGGCAGAAGCAGAGAGGGACAGGCTTTGGAGCTGTCTGCCATCACATCAAGGTCTTGGAGGAGGGAAAAAGGAAAGTATCAAGACTGAGTCCCCATTCCAGGGCCTGTGCTGGTGTGCCAGGTACAAGGGGAACACCAGGGGTGAGAGGAAATGCTTGAGGAAGAATTTGAGCACAGATTTGCTTGATTAAAGGCTTCTCATCTGACCTGTGTCCTAGTCACTTTCTGTTGCTATAACTGAATAACCATAGGCTGGGAAGTCTTAAAAGTTTATTCAGTTCACAATTCTGGAGGTTGAAGGGCTACATCTGATGAGAATCTTGTAGTTGGTGAGGACTCTCTGAGCACAGAGAGGGGTACATACAAGAGACAGAGTGAACCTGGCCTTTATAACAGATCCGTTCTCCAGACAGCCAACTGACCCCTTGATTTATGAATGGATTTCTCTATTCACAGGATGGATTCCCCATGACGACCTTACTTTTTAAAGGTCTCACCTGGTCCCACCTTTCGGAATGTCACAATGAGGATTAAATTTCAACATGAGTTGTGTATAGGGTAGCAGTATTCAAACCATGATCCTAAGACATACACACATTTTTGGAAATTCGGCTCCGAACTGAACTTGCCATTTGTAAATCATGTTCCTTTTCCACTGTTACTATGGAACCTTCTGGAAGAAATGCACTTCACCCATGCTATCTTGCCAGCGAGTGACATCAACAGCTGTAATGTCTGTCCATCCACACAAGGAAGTAAGGATGATCTTTTGGGAGGTATATTAGTTACTTTTCTTGTTGCTGTGACAAAATGCCCCCAAAACACAGTTTATAGAAGGGAAGGTTCACATTGCCTCATGGTTTGAGGGTATAGTCCACCACAGCAGGGAAGATTTAGCAGCAGGAGTGTGAGGAAGCTGATTCCATTCCATTTGCAGTCAGATAGTAGGGAACCATGAATGTTACACCTGGCTTGCTCTCTCCTTTTTATTTAGAGCAGGATCCCAGCCCATGGAATGCTGACCCCACATTTAGAGCGACATGTTTCACCTCAGTTAACATAACCTAGAAAATCCCTCACAGATAGATCCAGAGGGCTGTCTCTTCAGTGATTCTAGAGCCTGTCAATTTGACAATGTTAATGATCACAGGAAGGGATACCTGCGATTTCTCAGACTCTGCTGATAAGCATTGTGTGATTGAGCTGAGCTGCCTACGTTGAGCTCCAGCTCAGATTTTTAGGGTTTGAATATTACTTGCAAGACTTTCTATCTCTATAATGTTGGGGAAAATTGCTTAATATTTCTGATTCCTATTCATTACCTGTGAAAAGGAGATGGCTTTCCTCATCACCTGGTTAGTGGAGGGCTTGGAACTGCTAGACTGTGGGACATCCATGTGGGAATTAGAAAGGTTCCCACTCCTCAATTAAAAGAGAAAACTTGTACTATATTATATATTTTTCTTTAATTACAATTATGTAAACAGGATCATTGTGAATAAATACTATAAATTAAATTATTAAACATAATATAATATACTATTGAAATAATAGATATGTAACAAGCCAAAATTTTTAATAGCAGTTAATTATGAAATTTCCATAGCAACAAATAAACAAACCCTCTAATATAATTAGCAGATCATTATGTAGTAATCTCTAATTTATATCAATTCAATACTTACTTGGTATATTATTAATGCTAAATTAATAGTAGCTGCTATCTAGCCGTTCCTGTCATAATGAAAGTGGCTGTAAGCTCAAAATGGAGCCCTGCCATCTCAGTAGGGTCCTGGATGTGAGCTCTAGTGTGCTAATGTTGAGAAGGATTTAAAAAAAACCGTTTTATATTCTAAATAGTATGCCAGTGAAAAAAAGTAACTTTTGGTTTAGGAGCATGAAACTAGAGAAAGGAAGAGAGTAGATGACACAAAATGAAGCAAGAAGAAGACTTTGAAAGGATGGGGATAAGAAAAAAGCTTCTGGAGAGGTGGAGAGCCGAGAAAGAGGTCTAAGTTCCAAAGAGATGAAGTTACTAATTATAGGAACAGCTTTCCTATTATGTAAATGCATAGATTTTCCTATTTGTGCATCTGTGCTTTAAATTCCAGATTAACTAGAATAAAAAACACACAGTCAAGAATAACCAAGAGTCAGGTGTTGGCAAACTTGTTCTATGTAGTTGTAAATACTCTGATATATTAGGTATTCCAGACTTTGTGGTCATAAATCTCTGCTGCAGTTATTGAATCACTCCATTGTTGACTGAAGCAGCCCTGGGCAGCATGCAAGTGAATAACCTTGGTGGTGTTTCAATAAAACTTTAACAAAACAGGTGTCAGGCTGGATTTGGTTTGAATTACAGTTTTATTACACATATGCATGAGAGAACATTCTTTGTATGTAATATTTGTAGATTATGTGTATAATATGTGCATATAATATATAAAATATATATTCTGATTATTTTGAATATAGTTAAAGCTGTAAAAATCTTATTTTTCTAGTTTTTGGTTTTTTTTGACAGGATCTCTCTAGTCCCAGCCTGCCTGGAAGTCACTGTGTAGACCAGGCTAGCCTGGATCTCACAGAAATTCATGTGCCTCTGCCTCCTGAGGACTGGGATTAAAGGTGTGTGCTGCACACCTGGTGTTAGAGCATTAAAATCTTAATAAACATCTTCTTTCTTCATAAGTCCAACTGGAATGTGGTATAGACTAATCCTATTAAACCAAGACATTTTACTACCTCCTTCCAGAAAACTGCCCTAATAAATGATAAACAGTTCATTCATCTTTGAAATTTATAAGATTCTGATTAAAAATATGAAAAATCTTCAAAATAATAAAGGGGGCCATGATTGATGGTCTTGTTAAATTTATCCCCCCTTGTGTGGTCTAACCTCAACCACTGTGGTTTTTGGCTCTGGGAAGGAATATAAAAAATAATTCTTTGAGGAACTGAGCATATGTGTAGACTGTTATATAGAGTAGTCCTGGAATGCTAGCTTTTATTTTAAATTATTAAACTTACACCATAATCAAGATGCTTTAGGATTAAGGTGCCCTGAGTTACATCCTGGTTTCCTTTTTGTTTAATACTGAATAAAAATTGTCAGTGTTTATAAAGTCCTTTAAAGAGAAATGCTCAGTTAGATTGCCGAAGAGCTTTCTCAGTTAGTGCCATCTCCGTCCTTCACCAGTGCCGAACTACAGCAGGTACAGCTGTGATTGTGGGATGTTCGGCATCTTGTTGTCAGTTGAAGTTGATTGATTGCTCTGAGATTCGATGCTGAGAAAAGTACACATTATGATTTGTTTTGAAGCTCCACTTTAGCCCTCCTAATGGCAACAGGCCAGGCAAGCAGCCCCAAGGCTGATTGCTAAAATATAAAGAACTGGTTGCCCAGTGGGTATTCTCTACCTGGATATTCAGGGGAAGAAATGAGAATCACTTACTGCTCAGGGGTAAGTGTATTTAAAGAAAAGGTAAAAATAGATCTCTGCCATGTGATTCAAAATGATGTAGAGGAATAAAGAATCTGACAGAATGAGGGAGGTTTTCAGATACAGAGGAAGGCATTTCGTCCAAATGCAGGCAAGATGATCAGAGGAATATGGGAACATGGCTGACCATGTTGGCGCATTCCTGTAAACCCAGGACTTGGGGGATGGAGGTAGGAGGAACAGGAGTTCAAGGTCAGCCTCACCTACATGGTGAGTTTGAGGCCAACTTGTAATACATGAGACTCTGTCTCTAAAAGCAAAGCAAAACAAAATAAAATGCATGAAAACATGAATAAACGCTAGCAACAAGAAGCCAAGCACACCAGGCCAGGGTAGAGGCGGGGTGGTGGTGGTGGTGGTGGTGAAGGCTACAGTTGAGACTTAAGGATGATGACTCCAGAATGATATGAGTTCTAGAGAAACAGCTTGAAACCCAGCAGTGTGCTTCCCTGTCAATGGGTGGAGCCTGGATTTGGAGCACTGTCCTCATTTTCTGTAATAAAAGTTGGAAGCCTTCAAGACAGAGACAAAAATGTCTCAAATTTGTTTTCATTTGATTTAAGCTTAGAAAATAATTTTGCTTTTAACATTTTAACACCATGTCATAGCAATTTAAAAGGATTTCATCTTCATAAAGAAAACGCCATACAAATTAAAATATTATTGGTTATATACGGTTAATTATGGACCAATGGTTCTAAGAAACATGAACATAAAAAGAAAACAGTAGACAGAAAATGAAGCAAGAGAAAGACTTCAAAAGGAAAAGGATGAGAGAGAGAAAAAAAACTGCTTAGGAGAGGTGGAGGAAGATGTTAAGCTCTGAGGAGATGAAATTTCTAATTATAGGAACAACTTTCCCATTACATAAATGTATAGATTTCCTTACTTGTATATCCATGCTTTAAATTCAATATTAATTAGAATAAAAATAAACAGTCAAGAATTTGTTCTACATAGTAGTAAATACTCTGATATATTGAATTTTCAGACTTTATGGGTTGTAAATCTCTGCTGCAGCTATTGAATCACTATTGTTGACTGAAGCAGCCCTGGGCAGCATGAAAATGACTGACCTTGGTGGTGTTTCAATAAAACTTTATTAACAAAACAGGTTGCAGGCTAGATTTGGCTTATGAGTTAGCTTTATTATACATATACATGAGAGAACATTCTTTATGCATAGTATTCACGCAATATACCTGAAATGTATATATATGCCACTGGCCTATGATCTAAAGGACTGAATCCTATATCTAGATGAAAATTAGATCTGCAGTATTTTGGTAAGCTGGTCAAAGCCTCACAACTCAGCACTGCAAGAACAGTTGGAGATGTGTTTGGCATCTAGGACATTTAGAGTCTGGAGAGATCCTGATCATTATAAACATAATCACACTGAGATGTCCTGAGATTTGTGCTTGCAAATATTCCATTGAATTGTTCACTCTGGCTAATGAGGCTTCTGAGTAGCTTATGGGGTTCTGTTCTTGAGATGGAGCTGTGCCATGTTGCCCACAAACATGGCTTCAAACTCCTGGGCTCAAGAGATCCTCCTGCCTTAGCCTCCCAAGTGACTAGGTATGCAGGCCCGTGTTGCTGCACCTAACTGCACAGGCCTTCATTTTGAAGTAACCAAGACTTTGCGTGTTAACTGTTTTAGGTCATCATCCTCAGACCTATCATGTGTGGGCTGTCTCTTAAACAGCATTTAGTTTCCCCTTTGTGGAAAAGAAGATTCAGGCTCATTCAAAACAATGTTTGTTCATTATCTTTCTCCTCATCCTGAAGTACTCTTCCTGGCAGCGAAGCCTAGCAGAAAACCAGAGCCTCATGTTTGACCTCCCACCTGCCCAGCCTACCTCTCTGGCATTTGGCTGCAGGCCCTGATCAGTCTTGCTCCCCTTTGCTTCCTGGTTTCACCTTTGCAGTCTCTTTTCTTACCTCTCCAATGAACCCTGTGAGAACCTAGTTTCCAGAAGTGCTGGGGAAAAATACCTTAAGACCACAGTCCTCCCATTGGCAGATTCAGAGGTAGGGCACCACGTTTGTCCTCAGGACTGAAGTTTTTGTTTTTAAGGGAAAGAAGGATGTGTTTTGCCTCAGAGTTGTAGACAGTTCAATCCTGGGAGGGCACAGTAGAGCAAAGCAGTTCACATAATAGTGGCCAGGAAGTAGAGACAAGGAAAACAGGAAGGTGCCATGTCAAAGTATAACTCCTAAGGACATGCCCCACTGACTGACTTCTCCCATTTACCTTCCCGCTTCCCAATCATACTGTCATATTATGATCCATCAAAGGATTAATCCACTGAGTAGGTCAGAGCCCTCATAATCTAACTGTCTGTGGACTGATTTGATGTTTAAATTGGACATTAGCCATCACTTCACCAAGTACCCTGGTTGCTGTGATCTGATCCATTGGCCTAATTCATCTGTGCCGGACTCGTGGTCAGTCTTGCCATTCAAGGCTGGAGGCCTACTTTGCTGTCTTGTGTGCTGCAGATAGCCGTGTGCTTCGTGGAGGAGTTGCATCAGTTGTTAAAAGCAGCAAGTCACACTGAAGGAAAGCCCAAGGGGGCTCACTTGAGCATGGGCTTGTCACAAGACGTTCTGTTTCTAGGACAACTGCTTGCTGTGGTTTGCCTGCCATCCTCCCTTGTTTATGTCTGTGTCCCGAATGATTATTAACTGCATCCCAACCACTGTCCTGTTTTGAATGAACTAGTATATGGTTATTCTATGTTTTTCATTTGAAAAAATGTGAATAATATTGTCAACCCTTCTAATGCCCTTAGGAAGATCAAATGAAATTATGTTTATGAAACCCTTCGAGGCTTTAAACACAGCCTGCCCTGGCTACGTAAGGTGATGGCACCTTATCTGTTTTGGCTCTCCAAGACTGATTAGTTCAATTCTATTTTCTTACACATGTTTTAGACTGTTGAGGTCATGAAACAAGTTATCTCCAGGTTAGAGAGGTGTTATTATAAACATGGTTCCATTAGCAGTAAAAAATCTAATTTTTTCAAGTTAACACTTCATTAAAAAATACAATTGATTTTTTTACAAAATAGAACCATGCTAGCACCATTCTAAATGATAACAGAAGAAAAAGATATACAAATAGATTTTTAAAATTTTATTTTTATTTAATAACCACATGAATAGAAGAAACATTCTGTTAGAGCTTTAACATATTCAGTAACAATTTCCAGAGCAAGGATACATCTTTTTCAAAAGTGGCTGTAAATTTTCAGGTTCACAGGTGAATTAATGCAGTACAATATTGAACTCAGTATAAGCCCTGTCAGACATAAAATTGAATGAATTTTAACCTTTAAAGAAGATCTCCATTTCATTTTAAAATATGCTGTTTCTTACATTTTTGATGTTACTAACACTTAGATGTTTGCATGTGTGTCTTCAGTCTCTATGTATCTGATGATTACTTGTCACATTCAGTTACACTAGGATCCTTGGCCCATCAGTATGGATATAAAGTCATCAGGTAGATTTCAATGGTAATGTTTATCACCTCTACTAATTAACATGAAGTAAACTTTTATGCTCCCTCCTCAAATATATCTTTCCTTTTTAATTTGTTGATTTTTTTTTGTGTATCTCATACAGAACATCTGACATAATCTTATACCCACTTCCCAGATGGCACCCTCCCCCAGCCTCCCCGCCACCCACTGGAGCCCATACATACACTCTGTCATCCCTGTTACCGTCCACTTTAGTCAGCCTATCTAGAGATCCTTGTTTTAGGAAGATCAGATGTTCCTCATCTAGCAGCAATCAGTTGTCAATATTCCTTTAGATAAGATTGGGGTCTGCTATTCATTTTCCCAGTTTCATGCTGCGTCTGTGAGTCTTCTGGGCCACCCTGGGTAATAACTCAAAGGAAGGTATCTCCTGTCTGGCACTGTTTCTTGTTATGTAGCCTTTAGCTATACATATGGAATCTTAAAAAATTATATTGACCTCATTAATCTTTGGTTTTACTTCCCTTTTGGGTGTTTAAGACCCTAAAATTGGCCCGCATAAACCAGTTTATTTTTACTCTTAAGGTTGTTTGAGGATATGTTCCTCAGGGATAACATGGGCTTGGGAGGAGCCCCTGGCTCCTTTTCTTTTACCAGTTCCATCTATGTGAAGATAAGTCAAAGGTCCTGCTCAACCATGGCTGGCTTCGCTTGGAAGCACAGAGGAAATGATTCCTCTGTGTTGACCCTCCTCTTTGAAGACTGGACACTGGTTCAAATCCATCTGGTGGGATCTCCACAGCCTCCTTGATCAAGAGGACAGGTTACTAACCACAGTTAAAAGACATTTTGAGAGATGCTCATAGTCCCCTGGAACTTAGTCGACCTAGAAGGGCAAGGAGCAAAAACTGTCCTTTGTGTCCCTTTGTCCAAATTAGTATAGACCTCATAGTACGGCTGTTAAACATCCAAGAAGGTTAGTTGTACCAGTCTGGTACTTTTAATTACCATGTGCCATGTAGATAAAGCTTGGGTAAAGACCAAACGCTCTCAGATAAACCTTGCCTAGACATATATTACATTCCTTGATCTGGTTGTATGTATAATTTGTCAGTAGGTTGTTGGATGAATATGGTTCCCTCTGGTTTTTAAAACTATCTAGGCATTATTTATCTCTTACATTGTCTAACTCTTCCACCATGGTTGCCCCATTTAAGATGCCCCCATTTTTCCCATTTCTCCCTTAACACCCTTCTCCTATGATTCCACCCCTCTTGAGTTCCTTCTTTCCCCTTATCCTCTAGGTTCCTTGTATATAACCTTCCTCCCACAGCCCCTTAACCCCATTTTTATCTATATCTCCCTTATTAACACCTGTTTACTACTTTTCTCTTTCAGATTCTTTCTTTTCCTTTACCTCCCTGGCTCCCGTTGACTATTCTGCTTCCTGAATTATGTCTGGATACATAATCACTTATCAGGATTTGGTGCTAGGATCCACATATGAGGGAGAACATATGTTGTTTTTTTTTCTGAGTCTGTGTAACTTCACTTAGTATAACAGTTTATAGTTCCGTCCATTTACCTGCAGATTTCATGATTTCATCTTTCTTCACTGCTGAGTAAAATTATCCACTCGAGGGACACCTAGGTTGCTTCCATCTCTTAGCTATTGTGAAAAGAGCAGCAACAAACATGGATGTACAAGTGTCTCTGCAATAGGACGAGTTCTTTGGGTATATGCCAAGGAGTGGTATATGGTATAACTATGGTAGATTCATTTCTAGGTTTTTAAGAGTTCTCCACACTGCTTTCTATAGGGGCTGAACCAGTTTGCAACCCCACCAGCAGTGGATGAAAGTTCCCCTTTCCCCACATCCTCTCCAACATTTGGTATCATTTGTTCTCTTGATCTTAGCCAGTCTGACTGGGCTAAGATGAAATCTTAAAGTAGTTTTAATTTGCATTTGCCTAATTACTAATGATGTTGAACACCTTTTAAGATGCTTCCTAGCCATCTTTATTTCTTCTTTTGAGAACTATATGTTCAGATCCTTGGCACATCTTTTAATTGGGTTATTTGCTTTCTCGATTCTTTGTTTTGTGAGTTCTTTAAATATTCTGGATTAAAATCCTCTGTCAG
>NW_008329624.1:288792-325015 GCF_000622305.1 Nannospalax galili
GAAGGGTGAATGTGGCTTAGGGAGTCCCGGCTAGGAGAGCTGCGCTATAGACTTACCCCGAGAGGCCTGAGGATAGTAGTGCAGCCACAAATAGATTTTATACAAAGGATAAACAGTAAAGTACCCATGATAACAAAACCATAAATAAAAAACAAAACTCTGAAAATCCAGACCTGTGTGTATCATGTACATTCATAGATAAGAAATATAAATACCCTATTAGGTTTGAAATGGACATTCTTAGCAAAAGGGAGGAAAATAATTGAGGTCGAGTAACCAATCAGATGATGAATGCCATCCTAAATAATTGAGAATATGTTGTTGATGATCAGTAATACTTCTTTCAAAGTAAATAGACAAATGATCCCATCTGTAGTTAAACCATCCGATTTTGTTGTACTGTCTCACTGTTGGCCTTTGGTGAATTCTCACAATGGGATTGCTTTTTTATTGTTCTTTATCCCTAAATGACCCCAGCTTCACTGAACCATAGAGAAAATGTGCTTAAATACATAAAGTCATGGTTTCTTCAAGGTTTGGCAATATTATTTGTTTGTCATTTCTTTTAGTGTCTTTGATGATGCCTCCAGGAAATGAAGGAGTTAATTTTTATCAGAAATTTAAGAAGTGAAAACAGAAATTTCCACATCAGAAAATTAAAAATGTAGGTTTCTTGGGGCTGGAGAGATGGCTTGGTGGTTAAGAGCACTGGCTACAGACTGCTCTTGCAGAGGACCTAGGGTCTCAGCACCCATATGGCAGCTCACAAATGTCTGTCACTCTAGTTCCAGGGGATCTGACGCCCTCTTCTGGCCTCTTTGGGCATTGCATGACATGGGTGCACTTACGTACATGCAGGCAAAACATTCGTACACATAAAATAAAAATAAAAATTTTAAAAAGCATGAATTTCTTATAAAGAAGAAGGCTGTTAGAGATTTCATGGGAGGATTCTTGCTTACTCCAGCACTACAACTTTCCCTGACTGTTGCGCGTAATTTTGATTTAATGTAGCAGATTGTAATAAGTGTTAGAATTCCTCAGAAGTTGAAAACTAGTAGGTAGCCTCTATGTTTTGTTTGGCTTGGGCATTAAAAATTAATAATTGTGAAATTTTTCATATGGAAACATGGATTTCTGACTCCTTTTAAAAACACTGTACATTTCACATATCATCAAGTGGGAGCAGGTGTCCTAATGATGATCTGGCTAGTGATGTTGAACACTGCCAACCACTCACATCACTCATCTGAGAGCCTGGTGTTAGAGCTCCTGATGTTTAATTGAGGTCTTCATTTATTTAACAAATTATACAAACTCACTGCAAGCAAACCAAGTTCAAATGCCTAAGCAAATATGAGCAAGGCTTGTTACCCTAATGGATATTATGGAGCTCTAGAAAAAGGCCCTATGAACATATGAATTGAGTTGAGCTGTATTGTCCTTGGAGAGTCACAGTGCATGCCAGTATAGTAAAGGCTCTGAAAGGACTCCAGTAAGAGACATCTATTTTAAGCTACTGTTTATAAATTTAAACATTTTTAGTATTTTAATTTTATGTGTATGAGTGCATTGCCTGAAAGTATGTAAGTTCATCTGTGTCATGCAGTGCTTGTAAAAAATCAGAAGAGGGTGTTGAATTCCCTGAACTGGCATTGAATTCCCTGAACTGGAGTAATGGACAGTTGTTCACTACTATGTGGGTGCTGGGAATCGAACCAGGGTCCTCTGAAAGTGCAGCCAGTGCTCTTAATCACTGAGCCATCTCTCCAGCCCCTATAAAATATTTTCACATGAAATTAGTTTCTTTTCCGGAACTATTTCTGGTGAGTACACTTAGAGAAATGGCAGTCTATAGTTTAGCTCTAAAAAAAGGCTCATACTAATTTTTTCATATTAAGGAATAAAGGAAATAAATTAGAAACTAGGAGAGTCTTATAAATACATTCATAAGGAAGCAAGCAATTGAATTAAAGACATCCATAACCTGAATTAAGGCCGTGAGATGTAAGAGGTTGTATGCCTTTTTCTGTAAAACACCAATATTGGATGAAGCTTTATACTTTCTCTATAAAAATTATCATTTGCATAGATAATTTTTCTGAAATACAATCAGCATGACAAGTAGGAAAATTTAGATGACTGGTTTTACTTATTTTTTATTTTTTAATTTTGTGTGTGAGTATATTGCCTGCATGTATGTGAGTGTACCCATGTCGTGCAATGCTGCAGAGGTCAGAGAGGGCTTCAGATTCCCCTGGAACTGGAGTTAAGGATGGTTTGTAGCCACCATGTGGGTGCTGGGACTTGAACCTGGGTCCTCTGCAAGAGCAGTCAGTGCTCTTAACTGCTGAGCCATCTCTCCAGCCCCAGACGACTGGTTTTTAAAAAGTATTTTTATTTTATGGGCATGAGTGTATTACCTGTATGTATGTAAGTGCACCCGCGTCATGCAATGCCCACAGAAGTTAGGAGAGGGTGTTGGATTCCCCTGGAACTGGAGTTAAGGGAGATTGTTAGTGGCCCAGTGGGTGTTGGGACTCAAACCTGGGTCTTCTGCAAGAGCAGCCAGGGGTCTTAACCACTATGCCATCTCTCCAGTCCTTGGGGGGACTCTTTTACTAATATATGCATGCATTCACTTAACATAGCCAAGTGTTGTGGGTTTTCTCTCCTAAATTTCGCTGGACTGTGTCCTCTCTTCTATCTGATGCTTGGCTCCTGTAGTAGCCATGGCTGTCATCACTCTGAGGTGCACTGAATGGTCTCCCTGCTCCAATATGTGCCCCACATTGTCATTAGACAAACATTTAAATGTAAAAAATGTGATAACATTTCTTGAAATTTTTTTATGGCTCCCGAAGTGCTCTTTATGACACCTACAAACCCTCCTGTTTGACTTAAGTGCTCTAGGCCTCCTGCCTCAGCTCAACCCTCCCTTGTCTCCTCTACTGTGTCTGCTCAGTCCTGTGACTCCTCTTTCAGCTGTTTGGAGAGCAGGCTCTGGAGTGACCTTTGCACACGCTCTTTTCCAGCCTACAACCTCCTTCTTCTCCAGGCCCCTCCCTCCGTTCTTCCTTCCCAATTTCTACTACTTTAACACCTGTTCATTCACATCACAGTTCAAACCTTGCTCTTCGATTTACCACCAGCCCAGTTCCATGGTTCTACCGGGTCCCTGTTTGATCTTTTTCTACTTTTCTCCTGCCATTCATCATGACTTGTAATTTCATAGAATTATTGAGTCAAGATTTTTCCTCTTTCTTCACTAGTTCTCTAGATTTTGCCCAGTGAGGACCAGTCAATAAGGATAAATGAAGAGATGTACAGAAGCTAAGATTTTTTTTATACACATTGATAAAAGTAGCAACAAAATTCACCATTTGGAGATGTAAAAATAAACCAAAAATTGTTATTATACAGAGACATTGATCCATATATTTTGGTGTAAACTTTGCAGACAGGGAAGGAAGAGAGGCATGAGGTATAACTAATCTGGCAGCATTGAAAAATAGATTTTTTTTTTCTGGTGAAATAAGTAATGGTTTTCTAGTTGGGTAATTCTACACACAGAAAGTGATTGATTAAATCTTCCTGCAAGCTTAGGCTATGCAAATGTAGCAGGTGTCTATGTGTATGCAAGTCTCGAATATAACCTTAAATGATTGTTTTGGAACCTACCCTGTTGAGTTTTGGGTTGTACTTCTATATCTGTTGGTGTGTTCCAACCACAACTCAAAGAAGTATCAGACATAGCAACAACAACAACAACAAAAAGTAAATAATAAACAACAAGTAAAATAAAACGTAGTTTGGCTGCCCAGAATTCCGGAATTGATGAATAGGTAAATGTTGTAAATTTTTAGTTTTTGTTTAGAAAAAAAATAGTTGGGTGTGGTGATGCAGCACTCGAGAGGCAGAGGCAGGCAGATTTCTGTGAGTTCAAGGCCAGCCTGGTCTACATAGTGAGTTCCAGGCCAGTCAGAGCTACACTGTGAGACCCTGTCTCCAACAATAAAAGCATTTAAAAAATGGACAGCTCCTCATGAAGCCTGTGTGAGCCCTCACGTGTTCATTGCAGGCTCCGTGAACATGTGTTCCTTCACTTAATGAATGAGCAATGTGTGAAATTTCACAGAGCAAGAACTATTAGGTTCTTTGGAATTCTTCACAGGCTGTGGTGGGCTATAGCAGCAAACAACTTTTTGGAGAAAAAGCTTTTCACCCAGGACCCTCTAGCTCAACAGGTTTCCTTGACAAGCACTTTTTTTTTTTAATTAAAAAATTTTTTTTTGTCTTTTTGATTTTTTTGTCTTTTTGAGACAGGGTCTCCTTGTAGCCCCACCTGGCCTGGAACTCACTATGTAGGCCAGGCTGGCCTTGAACTCACAGAGATCAGCCTTCCTCTGCCTCCCGAGTGCTGGGACTAAAGACGTATGCCACCACGCCCGGCAAGGACAAATACTTTTTAGGTGTCATCAAAGATGCAAGGGGGTTCACAGCAAGCTGGTAAGAAAGGATTCAGGGGGCTGGAGAGATGACTCAGTGTTATAAGCACTGGCTTCTCTTCCAGAGCACACAGGTTTGGTTCCCAGCACCTACATGGTAGCCAACAATAGTCTGTCACTCCAGCTCTAAAAAAGTCTGACACCCTCTTCTGGTCCCTGAGGGCATTGCATGACATGAGTGCATTTGCATACATACATGCATGCAAAACACTCATACAAATAAATAAGTAAATACATATCTCTATCTATCATCTATCTATCTATCACCTATCTATCTATCATCTATCTATCTATCTATCTATCTATCTATCATCTATCTATCTATCTATCTATCTATCTATCTATCTACTATCTATCATCTATCTATCATCTATCTATCATCTGTCTGTCATCTATCATCTATCTATCTGTCATCTATCTATCTATCTATCGATCGATCAATTGATCGATCTATCTATCATCTATCTATCTATCATCTATCTGTCATCTATCATCTATCCTTTGTTGCAAGGAGCCAGTGAAGATGTACACATTATAACTAGTGAAAGTTTAGGGTATATATATATAAATTATCTCATATGTCGTATCTATCCACACAGCCATTTAATTTCTCCATCTACCTGTCCTTCACTTGGCTACAGGTATTCTATCTATCTATCTATCTATCTATCTATCTATCTATCTATCATCATCTATCTATCATCTGTCTATCATCTGTCTATGTATAGAGTATTCACTTGGTCTCATGAACACTTTACATGTCCTGCAGGCAGTGGCTCAGTGTTTTGGGTTCATTTTCACCTACTTGCATTCCTTTTGCAGTATCATTTTTTGTGGTCATCACCTGATGTTTTCTCCTATGTCTCTTTAAGGCCAAGAGGTTCAGACTGGAGAGAGAGCTCAATCAGTAAAGTGCTTTCCTTGAATCCCCAGAACCCATGTTAAAAATAGAAAGCTGGGCATGGTGCTGTGGTGTATACTTGTAATCCCAGTACTGAGGAGGAGAGACAGGATCTTTTGGGGCTCTCTGATCAGGCAGCCTAACCTACTTGTTGAGTTGCAGAACAATGAGGGACCCTGAGGAATGCATCTGAGATTGTCCTCTGACCTCTAAATGCATACATCCATACACATGTATACCCACCTGTACACATGTGAACACACACACACGTGCAAAGCTTTATATCAAGGAGAACATGACCTTTAGAAAAATGATTTTTGGCTACAAATTCAGCAGCAATCTTTTTCCGCCTTGTGCTCACGTTGTTGTTCTTTGTATTGTGTTCCAGATGAAAATATTCCTATTTAAATAGGCACTGCTGAACATAGTGATTAGGATGCATTCATATGTAACTGACACAAATTTTCAAGATAGATTTTTTAATTATTGCTAAGATTTTCAAGCTGGCATATATTTATTAAGTGCCTATGATGATCGCCAAAGTTCCTTCTAATTCCAAGAACATTTTATTGTTTTCTTTTTAGATAAACCTTGTTAATTTGTGATTCTGTGACCCTGATTTATATTTGAGTCTGAGATTAAACTCTGCTCAATTGGCTAGAATAATAAGATCTAAATCTAGGAACACAAGCTAAGAAACAATAAGCCATATTAAGTAAATTAAATAACCATATTCACTTTGGAAATAGATACTAATATTTTGACCTTTTAAAGTTAAAGAGAGTGATAATATCTTGCTAGCTCTTTAAATGCCTGGATTACTTCAGATCTGAAGGAGGGAGACATGAAAGGAAGTGCAGTTGTTTTAAAGAAAGAAGGCTTCCACTAATGTGAGCAGGTCTTCAAATTTTAAGTATATTTTCCAGTTACACACACACACACACACACACACACACACACACACACACACACACTAAAGGGCAAGACTATGTTATTTATCTAATGGACTTCTTGACAATTTAAAATGAAGCACAGTTTACTCTGCTGTGATTTTAAACGCATTTATTTAAATGTGCCATACTTAATATGCAACTTGGAAATCTCTGGGCTGACATGAAGACATATTTGTCTGGCTCTGACTGGCTCTTTTGAAGCCTGACCATACTTCTTCGTCTTGCTTTCCTGCTCTCAGGGAACTGATGAAAAATTCCTCAGGTCTTAGGACCGTTTTCTGTAATTCAAACTCTATTCCAAGAGTCTCTTTGGTCGCTGTGGACTCTGGGCTGACCAACCATTAAACTTCTTAGTGTTGATTTTAATTGAGGGTAATTATGTTGCCTCATTCAACCGGCCACATGTCAGGATATAACAATTTTTTTTTAAAAAATAAAAACTTTGAGAAAGCAAAAGCTTTCCCTACTTCTCTCTCCTGCTGTTGGGATGGGAGGGGCGCTGGGATGACACCCTTGGGACACCGAGGATCTCAGAGATTTTTACTGCTACAGCTAAAGAAGGAAAGGGAGATTCTACAGCGAGGTGGGTACGTGTTGGGAGCACAGGGAATGCTCCCCGTGACGTTGGGGACTTCAGATGTCCAACTGAATGCTGAAACTGCAGATCCACCCATATGCTTGATTATGCCTCTGTTGATTCACTCAGTCCACACGTATTTTCAGAAGGGCTTGACGGTATTATGTGGCAATGAGCTACTGGTTTATATGCTGTGGAACTTTTGTTCCTGGTTAACTGGCTCTGCTTTCTGTTTTGTGTTCCTTCCTTTGTTAAGAGGCTCCCTGTTTTCCTTACCTGCATTTCCAGGCTCAGAGTTCAATAAAAGCAATAAATGCCTAAAAGGAAAAACAAAAAAGTCAAGGATGATATTTACAGCGAAGCTGGTATTCCCATTGAGTAGCTGAAAATTCCTGGTCTAAGAACTTTTCCTTTACCCAAACCTCTTGTCTCCTTTCTTCCTCTTCTCTTTCCTTTGGGGTGCTCAGTTTTGTGTACAAGTTGCTGCTTCTTTCCCTGACTTAACTTTCTAGTTCGTAACCTTTCCTGGTTAACTAAATAAAAATGCCTGGAGGGTTCCCCCACCTCGATTTTAGAAAACCTTCCTCTCTCCATGCGCGGCGTTCTTTCCTTTTGGGGGCCCTTTTGTGCTCAGTGAAGTCGCTGTTTTCACACTTTCTACTGCTCCTTTTCAAGTTGCCCGGTATACACCGTTTCTCTCTCTTCTTCCTCTCAGTACTTTCCCCTCTCTGATCTAGTCCTCCCTCCCTTTCCTGTTCTCCTTCATATTTTCCAATAGATCTGTTTTTTTCTCTCCATTGAATTCTTTCTTCCTTTTCTCAGTTATTTTATTCTTAATATTTTAAGAAGAAAGACAGCGTTTTTAAAGCATTGTTGGAAAAGTGCACACCTTCTATCCCTGCTCCCCCAAGTAACAACAGTGAAGGAGGTGCTGGCTTTGGGCACCTGCCCCTGCCAGCCCTGGAATCCCAGTAGCAGGGCTAAAAGGCCACAAAGCCCCCGCTTGTGTGTAGCAGTGCTCTTTCATCCCCGAGACACAGAGATGTTTACCTTATCTCAAAAACACTCAAAATGGCCATACGGTTTAGTAACGTTTTCAACTTTTCAAAGTGCTGTACCTATTTATTTATTTATTTTCTCCCTTGCAAGTTGAATGAGGCAGTATAATGACCTCCCAGGGGGTGAACAAGACAACCAAGGGGAGGGAGGACCAGAGTTTCCAAAGACTTGGGCAGGAACTGCACATGGGGGCTCAGGCTTCTGTCTCTGGAAGCATACCAGCAGTGCCCTTGGCAGGAAGTGGTCCTTGCTCTAAGGCCCCTCTTTGGTGTCTTTAGTCTTCCTTCTCCGAGGTCGCAGCTAACAGCTCAGAGAGTAAGTGTGCAATCTGTGCATCATTTGGTTTTGGAGACATCATTAGGTCTCCCTCACAAACTTGATCCCAGCCTGGTGTCCCTGGTCAGAGATGCCAAGAAACAGATTTCTGACTCTGGCTGGTGAAGCAAGATCATTCACTTTAAATATTCTTCTAGAGCACTGTGGGAGTCACTAATGTTTCTAAGTTGAGCATGGAAATGCTTATTTTGGGGATTAAAAAAGAAAGAAATATATTCCTCTTATTGTTTAAATGGGTAATTCATTTCCTAGTTTCCATCCTTATTTTAACATTTTCTGACTTGATAAATAATTATCCACGATCACATGTTTGGATGTGGATTGTTAGAAACAATAGGCATTTCTTCCCTAGGTCCTATCCTAAAATAATATAGATTTATATATAGATATATGTAAGAATTATGATGGACTGGTAGACTTCAAAGGCCCTATAGATAGGCTCAAAACTTGCTTTGAACTTGGATGCCAGAAACTGAAATATAAGGAACTAAGGGTAGCATAGGCTCTGTTTTCAGTATTAAAAAGGAGAATTTATATGAGTGAGAAGATGAGTTCCTGGTGATGATACTAATCATGTTGGTACAGGTTATCTCAAAGGGAAATAAAAGAAGAACTGTTGGCTAATGACAGGGATTTAATAGTACAACATTTTCCAGCATGGTACTGACATGGGAGAGAAACAGTAACCATGATCCTCCATGTTCGGAGGGAAAGAAGTCTTCATAGGGATGCATTCCAAGTCTAGATGCACTGAGTGGTTGAGGTGGGATCAGAGCTTGGGAATTTTGGCTTTTATTTAAGTGTTTCCCATTAGAAAGCGAGTATCAATTTATTCTTTCATTTACCAAACATTTGCTAAGTGTTCACGATGGGTCAGATGGATGGGAAATGGGAAGACACAAAAAACATGCGACAGAGTAGGAAGACAGCAGTGTCAAGCAATGAAGAATAACATCACAGGAGCTGCGGGGTCTACTTGAGTAGGCAGGGGCATTATGGGAACTCATGAAGGTCACAGGTTCTGCTTCTATTGGCTGTTTTATGTTTATCTGGCATACTTGCAAAATGTGCCCATTTTATGTTTACATATATATCCTGTTTGTTTGTAATTAGAGCATTTTAAATTTAGTCTGTATCTCCCTATAATTAGTCCTTAAACCATAACTGATTCTCCCCTAGTTTGGCAACTATTCAGTATTTTTAAAAAAATATAAATAATGATGAATAATGATATACAGTTTACTCATCTATTGAGAGTGTTCTCATCATAAATCTTACAGAATTTTATTCTGTTTAGGTCTGTCCTATTCTCTAGTTCAAGACCCTTATTCATTTTACCCAAGATTCAGAGCATCCCTGCCACCAATGTTTTAGCATGTTCTCAGTGACTTTATTTATCTAAGCAGCTAATAACAGTGTGCAACAGAACTCAGTCCAGGGATGATCATTGGTCTCTGCTCATGAGATGAATTTGTAAATGGGGTTAACTCACCTAAAGCTTCACTGTAAAGTTTTTCCAAAGTCAAAGATATAAAATAAGGTTATTATTAATTAAATTTTTAAAATTCATTATTAAAAATATTTTAAATTTTAGTCAAATGTATGTCAGGTGCAATTATGTTTTATGTGATTTCAGTATTTAATGCATATTAGAGCTCTTATACAATCGTCGTGCAATATCAGATTTTGAATGATTATGTAGTGCCCCTGTCATAACATGAGCAATGGTAAGAAATAAAGCTGAGGGAGGGAGGGAGTGAAGGAGGGAGGGAAGGGGGGGTCATGTTGAGAAATGATTCTAAGAAAAGTCTAGTGAGGCAAGAAGGAGACGGGGAGAGGGAGAATGTTCTACTGCGAGGATTTAGGTAAATTACACCTATACCTGTGAGCAGTGACAGCAAGATGGGCCAGTGCCTCTTGATCTGAAGAGGTAGAACAATTCCAGGGAGGTGAAGAGCAAGTCCACCTAAGCAATGGAAGAGCCAAGAGGCCCTGGTGCTTATCTGTCCCTTTACTTAATACCGAATGTGATTCTCTCAAGTCCCTGTACCTACGAGTTTTATCAGGTGCTCCCAACAGCCTCCAAAAACAGATGCTTCTAGCTTCCAAACACTGCCTCTGACAATATCATTTTGAATTTGGAAACGTCAAAGGCCCACTAGTGGCCTACATCTGCAAACTAGGACTAGCATGTCCCAAAGTGTATTAGTTACTTTCTGTTGCTGTGATTAAACACCATGACCAAGGCAACTTATAGAAGGAAGAGTTTATTGGACTTATGATTTCAGAGGGATAAAAGTCCGTCATGGTAGGGAGGCATGGCTGGAGGCAGCTGGAACAGAAAGTTTAGGGCTCACCTCTTCAAGCAGGCACAGGAAGCAGAGAGGTAGACTGGAAGTGGGCAAGGTTATATACCCTCAAAGCCCGGCCCCACTGATGTGCTTCCTCCAGCCAGGCTGTACCTCCAAAGTTGCCACAAACGATGCCACCAGTTGAGATCAAGTATTTAAATACTTGGAGCCTATGGGGGACATTCTAACTCAAACTTGCACATTCCACTCCCTGGCCTCTATAGGCTCATGGCCACATCATAATGCAAAATGCATTTAATCTAATTTTAAATGCCCTCAGAGTCTTTAATAATCTGAACACCATTCAAAAGTTCAAACTCTCTTCTGAGACTCAAGAGGACTCAACTGTATCCCCCTGTAAAATTTAAAAAAAGTATATGTTTCCAACATACGGTGGAACGAAATGCACATTCCCATTCCATAGGGAAAAATGGAGGCACAGTGAGGAAATGCCAGCCCAGAGCAAGACCAAAAACCAGCAGAGCAAACACCAAGTCCATGTCCATTTTGGTGGTTTTAGTTCCAAAGGGCTTAGATGGCTCAGCCCCTCCAGCTTTGCTGCCTGCAACACACATTGCTTCCTTGGGCTGGTACCACTCCCTGTATGCAGCTCTCCTTGGTAGAGGTCTCACAGCTCTGGCATCTCCAACATCTTGGGGTCTCTACTATAAACCAGACTTGACCTTTACACAGTGGCGTCTCAGGGCCTTCTGGCCTCTCAGAGCCTTCTTTACACAAGGATTCCTCTGCTACAAGTTACCTGGCCTAGGGCCATGGAGGAAGAACCAAGGACCATTCACTTCGCATCTTTTAGCTCTAAAGCCAGCAGCACATGAGTGACATTGACGAGTTTGACTGTCAGCTTGGGGCAGACCTCTGTAGACTTTGTATTACCAGCAACTTCTGTGGCAGATCTCAAAAAGCAAAAAATTTCTCAGGTCTTTTCCATTCACAAGGAAGCTTAGCTGGGTGTGGTCTTGCCGTGAAGGTACTGTTTCCATTGTTCAAATACAAATCTGGAGGCCTCTTCTTAGTAGCTCTAACCTTGTCAAAGCGCGTCTCTCTTCCAGGTCAGGCCTTAGCTGCTACATTATTAAGCTTCCTACTGTTCTTTTCCTCCCCAAACCAAACATTTTATATTTCTTTCTCCCCAACTTGCTCTTTTTCATTGTAGCTCTGCATAATAGTCTGTTAATAACCATGCTACCTATTCAAAGTTAGGCAGTCTTGAAATTCCCTTTGCCAAAGAAATTAGTCCATTACATTTTAATTTAGCCTCAGGCAAGTTCTTAGGCCTCTGGCATATGGCATCAAGCTTCACTGTCAAAATGTCTCAGTTGGCATTTAAGTCCTGGTTTCCCTTTGGAACTATATTGGTCTCAGTACCACTTTCTTCCAGGCTTCTACTAGAATGGCCTGTTAAGCTCTGCATACAGCAATCAACTGCTTTTCTATTCCAAACTTTCAAAGTCTTCCACATTCCTCCCCAAATCAACATAGTCTGGTTCTTCATGACAACAGCCCACTCTCTGGTACCAACTTCTGAATTTCTTACTTTTCTATTGCTATGACTAAACACGATGACCAAGGCAACTTATAGAAGGAAGAGTTTATTTGGCTTATGGTTCCAGAGGGAGAAGAGTCCATCATGGGGGGGAAAGGCATAGCTGGAGCAGAAAACTGAGTGCTTACATCTTCAAGCAGGCACAGGAAGCAGAGGGACCAAAACTGGAACAGGGGCGAGGTTATGAACTCTCAAAGCCCGGCCCCAGGGATAGACTTCCTCCAGCAAGCCCGCACCTCCTAAACTTCTGCAAACAGAGCCACCAACTGGGACCAAGTATTCAAATACTTGAGCCTATGGGGGACAGATACCCCAGTCAAACCACTACCTAAAGGCTTCATAATCCCCCCCCCCAAAAAAAAAAAACAGTGCTACAATCTGGGGGCCAAGTCATGAGCCTGTGGGGGCATTCCAGACTCAAGTCATAGCAGTTCAAGGGTTCTTAAAGTCTTGTGGAGCATTCTCTGTTAGTTTTGCCCTTTTCACTGTTTCGTTGCTTGCCCCTCATTCGTCTCAGCCAATTTAGTAACGTCCTCATCACCCTCCCTCTCCTACTGGCTGGTTCTTTAATGGTCTCAGATGTAGTGGGATTGTTGAATGGCCTTCGTCTTAGAATCTCTATGTTTTTGTATCTCTGTGTTTTCATGGGCTAGTGATTTAGTGTCTTGGCATATTACGACCATCAGGAACTGGGCTTTGCATTCTTCAGTGTTCCCATATACAGATGGTTGCCACTTTATCATGGTTCATGTGTTAGTTACTTTTCTCATCACTGTGACAAACTACCTGACAGAAGAAACTTAAGAGAGGAAGGATCTATTTTGGTTTCAGGAGATTTTAACCCATCACATCTGGAAAGGCATAGCAGTGTTAATGGCAAAGGGGAAATATGGCAGAGGTCCATATCAAGGCTGGACCAGGAAACAGCTTGACTAGAACTGAAGATGGGTATAAATCTCAAAGGCCCACTAGTGGCCTACAGCTGCAAACTGGGACACGTATCCCAAAGTTTCCGTAACCCCCTCAAAGCAGTGCTACAATCTGGGGATCAAGTGCTTAAAAACATGGCCGTGTGCTAAGATTCAAGCCATAACAGTTCGACTGCAACTGTTCAGTTTTATGATGGTGTGAAAGTGTTGCAAATTTAGTGGGAATTGTATTTTGAGTTATACATTTTGCTCTTTTCCTGGGCTAGCTAGGTGCAGTATGGTGTTTCCTCACTATGTGCAGTCTGGTATGACTTGCTATGCAGGGTATCTAGGAGACAACCCCCTTAAGATTACAGAAGGATGAGCATGGAGGTAATGCAAATGATGCTCAGCAGATAAGAAAACGGGCTTCCTTTTTCCCAATGTGAGCACTTCCCTTGGTAAAGGCAAGATATCTGTACCATCTCAAGAGAAGGCAGAGGATGTGTGAGCATATCCCTTGTTAGAGACTTTTTCAAATCTGTTCTTCTTCCTTAAACATACAGGCTTTCTTCTCTCCCTCCCTCCCTTCCTCCCTCCTTCCCTTCCTCCCTCCCTCCTTCCTTCCCCCCCTCCTTCCTTCCCCCCCTCCTTTCTTTTTTCTTCCCCTTTTAAAAACTTCTAACTGGCCAATGAAGTTCCACCCCACCCAGTTCTGTCTCTGGCCTATATACCTAGCTTTGTTCTCTTAATGTAGAGTCAGGGGAGAGACATTTCTGTATTCCAACTGTCACTGAGGATGCCTCTACTTCAATCTGAGATGGATTCCCAGCCACAAATGACCAAAAGCTGTGAGAGGAAGCATGAGGAGGGTAGGTGTCATCAAACCACTGGGCTGTCAGAGAGCAGCAATCCGTCTCTGTCCCAAAAAACCAGGCTTGTGGAATCCATATCCTCAGTCCATCCCTCTTTTCTTTTATATTACCTCTTTTTTCATGCATTTGCTCATATTTTATTGCCACATTTATATCATAAATATCGGAATGTCTGGGCTGGCACAAATTACATTGATAATATCATCTGTTATTGAAAAGATATTTCAAGCTTGAGTGACATGTTTTATGATAGCTGATATATGTTTCAACATACACAAATGGAAATAACTCCTTCATAATGCCTGCTTTATATACTGAATATATTATGTATTAGTGTATTAAATGCACATTATTATATACAAAATATATAGAATGTTAATTAGTAATATATTATATACTATGCATTTTATTAAAATATATTTTAAAATATGTAACAAATATGTGTGCAGTACAATCATATAATCCAATTTTATATTTTAATCAAGTCAGTTAGTCTCTCATATTCATCTCTGTTTAACCAACTGAGTAGCCTTTAGTGCTAAGATTGTGAAGGGAAGGAAAATAGACATCTTTTTTTTTTTTCTTTTCTCAAGGTTTCCAATTGCTTAGTACATTGGTCGGGAACTCATTAGGCGACAAGTACTAATCACCATATAACGGAAATGTTCAGACTGTCTCTCTAACACTGAGGGTTAGCAAAGTCGAGTGTCATTTAGGGGAAGGATCATGAGGATTCCTGTAGTTGAATATGGGATCTGCAGGAAAGGAGACCTTCCCCTACTCATGACCAAAGTACATGAGAAGGTTAACATCGAGCACAGCACAAGAATGACCCTGAGAGGACAGAAGTTGGTTAACTCGGTTACCTGGGTCATACTGAGTCTGAGTCATTTGATCAGGAATACCAGGTTGTACACAAGCCATATATTTTCAGAGGAAGAGATGCAGCTAGGCGGGGCCTTTCCACAGAAGCAGAATGAAGCCTGGAAAAACACATGGGAGCCTGTTTTGCTCAATAGCCCCTGTGAGAAACAATGCTTCTGGTCTTGGTGTGAGTTCTCCAGCAAGCCTTCTCTCTGAGAAAACATGAACAAGGTTAGAGACCAGGAAGAGCAAAAATGAAGATCATTTAATTACAAGAACAAATGCTTGTAATGAGTAAGCTGGCCTCGGGCTATTTTTTGCTGGCTGGTTCTGGTTAATTCAGGAATCAGCCCTCAGTTCCTCCCCTTATACTTCCTGTGTGTCCTCATCTGTTCATTTACTGAAATACCAATGACTTCAGCACATTTATCTTCTGATTTATTTTCTTGTCTTGGGTCCAGTTCATACCAGACATGACTACACCATACTTTCCCTTGGACGTTTTCCCACCATCACAAACTCCACTGGACAGACTGAGCTTGTTTCCCACACACCCAGGTTACCTCTGTCTCCTAGCAGCATGTTCCGATTTCTCTTGGCTGTGATGGCGTGCTTCCTGTCACCTTTGACTTACCTTGCTCACATAGCCAGCTAATTCCTTCTTACCTTCCCCTCCTTTCCTTCCCCCCTAACCTTGCAATGCCTTAACCTCTTCCCTGAATCCTCAACATCACCTGCCCCACATTGTCGGACATACCAATGCCAGACTGTTTTCCAAACACTTCAAAAATCATGTTGGAAAATTTCAGACTTTTTATTCCCAGTGAAATAAAGATCGAACAAGACCACACAATTAACTAAGGCTAGAACCCAGGGTTTTTGTTACTTGAACTCCAGTGCCTTTTTAAAGAGACTGAAATATTTTGTGTCTAATAATTCTAGTACAGGAATGCATTATCTCTTGTATTTGATCCCTGTATGCCTGCTCTAGTTACTTTCTATTGCTGTGATAAAACGCTCTGTCCAAAACCAACTTGGGGAGGAAAGAGTTTATTTAGCTCACACATCCATGTCACAGTCTATCATCAAGGGAAACCAAAGCAGGAACCCAGGGCAAGAAACTGGACGCAGGAACTGAAGCACAGACCACAGAGGAATGTTGCTTACTGGTTTGCTTCTCTGGCCTATCTATGCTCAGCCTGCTTTCTTATAAACCAGACCACCTGCCCAGGGGTGGCACCACCCACAATGGGCTGGGCCTTCCCACATCACTTAGCAATCAAGAAAATTCCTCAGAGACATGTCCACAGACCAACCCAATAGAGGAAATTCCTCAGTTGAGGCTCCCTCTTCCCAGGTATATAAAGTTGACAACTAAAGCTTAACCAGGACAGTACCTTCGCTCCCTATACTGTTTTAATCTGTAAAGTACTTTTCTTGCTTTTGGAAGTAGGGGGGATTATAAAACTTACATAAGTCAAAACAAATATTAGTAAAAATAAAATTATATACACACACACAAGTACAACTTCACCAAATATTATAGAATTTAATGGTTGTTTTTAGAGACAAACTGTACCAAAAGCTTATGATTTCACATGTCATTGGGTACTCAGAGCAATGAGATTTCTGACTTGAGATTCTCCAATAACTCCTACATTCAGGGGCTCATTTGTACTCTGCAGGGTTCGAGGGAGCTCTCTGCCTTGAGCTTTGGATCTTGTCATGCTGTGATTCAACAATAGTAGTTAAATATTTCAGTGTTCTTAAAGAGTAGAATACCATCAATCTGGGGAATCCTAGCTAAATCCCATTTTAACAAAATCTAAGTTGGGACTGGAAGACTCTAACAAGATTTGTTTATAAAGACTTAGCTTGGCCCTCACAACCTTTTGCAGGGGGTCTTTAGTTGTCCCTGGGACTGACAGCATCTGTGAAAGTGGCCAAAAAAAAGCAGAGGACTTTGGAACAGGGGAAGTTCACACTCATGACTTCACAGACACTTAGCAAAGCATGTCTGGCCCAAAATCCTTAGAAGAAGGCTTTGCTATGCCTAGCCTCCCAGGTCAAAAGGCCCTGTGTATCACAACTTGGTACCGTGGTTGTCTGAACTATTAGTGGACTTGTTTCTTATGCCTTGAAGTTATAACAAATGATGCATTGGTTCAATATATGAAGACCTTATTTGGCAATTTTCATCTTCATTGGTCTTTCCAAATGTTAACTAATTAATCTGCTTGACAGCGTTTCATTTAACAGTTGTACACATTTTATGTTCATAACCTCATACCCTTTTTGTTGCTTTGATATTTCTCTCCCCAACCCCCATGTTCTTCCAAGGCTAAATCACCATGGTCCTTTGTCTATAAAGTACAGTGCCACCAAATCTAGGTGTCTTCACAGTGTAGATACCAATCAAGGAAATAAGATTAGGATATGTGAAGGATGGCAGGGGGCAGGAGGGAGTCAGACTTGCCCATGTGGATATCAGAAATGCCATCCAAGGGCAGAACTGGAGTTCAGGTAGCCACTGCCCTGGCAATAACATCAAGATGGACTGTTTAAAAATACTGCCTTAGCCGGGCGTGGTGGTGGACACCTTTAATCCCAGCACTCAGGAGGCAGAGGCAGGTGGATCTCTGTGAGTTTGAGCCCAGCCTGGTCTACATAGTGAGTTCTAGGACAGCTGGGGCTACAGAGAGACCCTGTCTCAAAAAGACCAAAAAATAATGTTACCTTATCACAAGCCTGGTACATAGTAGGCACTTGATTAGTACTTGTTGGATGGATTAATTAATGTGCTGAAGAACAGCCATGTCTACCCCTACTCTGGTTACCCTTTCCTTAGTCTGTACCCCTCTTTATCTCTCTTTCTCTCTCTCTCTCTCTCTCTCTCTAATTCAACATGTTAATCTAGTCAACAAGCATTAATTGAGTGCCTACTATGTATGAAACCCATACATTTGAGAATAAAAGTGGTCTCTTCCCTCATGGAGACCCAATATTCCATACACTATAGCAGTCTTTAGGGAAAGAAGTTCTACCTGAATATTTTTAACAGGGTATTTGTTCTAAAGCCTTTTCATTCATGCCTCAAGGTCTGCTCCAAGGAGTTAGTGACAAGTTACACTCCTACCATCTGAACCACTAGCTCTTGGTTCTTTGGGTTATGAACCTAGTTAAGAGTCTGATGATATCATATATTTATATACATAGATATATGTATACATATATATGAAAGGCATGCTTATCATCTTTAGGAGTTTATAAGCCTTCGAGACTTCAAGGACCCTAGTTGGAAGAATGATGTAATCTGAGGATATCAATGTTCTGTGGGTTTTATCATATTTGTATTTCAGCTATCACATTTAGATTTTGTGTGTTGGAGAATGCCAGTTATTAGCACTGATTCTTGTAGGTAAACATCTACCCTTTTCTAATTTATTTGATGAGTTCTTTGAATTTTCTTGACCGTTACCAAGGTAGAGCTTTAAATGTATAATGCATACAAGCTATAGGTGTCCTATTGCGTTCTATACCATTTTGATCTTTTATTGAAATCAGTGTGCTGTCTTCAGCGGATGGGCTGTAATGATAGAGCATGCTGCATGTTCTAGATGTGACTGAAGCCTGGGAATCCATCATCTTCCAGCATAATTGGTATTATACATGACTCCCTCGAACGTGTAGTCTTTTACACTTGCCTATAAGGAATTTCATCTGCCAGTTTTCTGCTTCCATATGTCGTCCTGTGAAATTTTCACAGTTTCCCCTGCATAAATGGCACAATATTTCATTATTAAAAAGAACTTAGTGTCATGTGCAAACCTGAGGATTTTACTGTAAACAGTCTCTTGTTATGTCTTGGCATTCATTTGTGAGTTGGAACAATTTACAAAGTATTTCTCCTCCTTGACCTTCTCTTCTCTTTTGGAGCCAGTTCTCTTCCCAAAATAATACAGTAAATTGAATTCCATGTTTGCTCCCAAACACTGTGGGAGAAGGTTAACAGCATCTCTGGTTAGATGGATTACAGATTACTTTGATTTGCTGTTTTCCACATTCTCTACAAAGAACATTCATTGCTTTGGTAACAAATATTATATAAAATGCATAATTTTTCATGGAATCTTATCAAAGTCTTACTGGATATTTAAATAGAAGATGCCCCCTGGATTCCACTTTTCCCTATGCTTCTTTAAAAATATTTGGTAGCAGGGCTGGAGAGATGGCTCAGTGGTTAAGAGCAGTGGCTGCTCTTGCAGAGGATCCGGTTTTGGTTCCCAGCACCACACGGTGCCTAACAACCAGTTGTAACCCGAGTTCCAGGGGATCTGATGCCCTCCTCTGACCTCTGCAGAAATTGCATGACACAGGCACAATTACATACATGCAGGCATTATACTCGTACACTTAGAGTAAAAATAATAAATATTTTTGAAAAATTAGGTAGCAATCAATAACTAAAACTTTAAAGAAGTATTATGGGGTATGCGCTCCCTTCTAGAAACTGCCCCCTCTGCCTTTCTTACTGAATATTATTTATAATAAATATATGGAGCACCATATCCTTGGTTCTTACAGATTTTTGTTTTATAAACAGTTTACCCATCCTCTAGTAAATTGATCTTTGTATATAAGTTTAAATAAATCCAAAATTTGCCATGTGGGTTTCTTCTGAATTCTTTGGTGGAGTCCAATTTTGGGGGGTGGAGATAACTCTTTTTTGGGGAAACGCATTAGCAACAGAAAACATTCTTGACTCAGCTTAGCACATCTAGTTTATCTATATCTGTTTGATTTTGTACCTGTGATTTATCAGTTTCAATGAGTGTCACAAAGTCGTTCCTTTATAAACGGATCCATTCTGCTATCTCCTTTTTAGTCCTGCATGGACTTTTTATATCACGGTTATCAGTCAGTTGGTCTCATTGATTTCTCTCCCTGTCTTTCTGTCTCCCATGTTTCTGATGAAGATTTTATTACTGAGACTGGCCTTCAGAAATGTATACCGATTTTTTTAGAGCTTAAACATTTTCATTTGCATCTGTTAGGCTATGAATGGCATTCTTGCCTATTTTTCCATCTAGGTGCTTTATTTTCTTAACATCTTTTCTTCTTAAACTTCACTGACAAATTATATGGAGTTTTGTTCTCACTGAGAATGCCCCTTGTTTTTTCCTTCATGGCTTGGATTTTTTTCTGGACTTCCAAAATATATTGCATAACAATTTTTAAATGTTCTTAAGAGTTTTTATTTCAAACTTCTTAGTGGCGTCGATGTTTTTTATTGTTTCCCAAAGTAAACCCCATAGCATTTTTTTTTTTTTTGGCATACTTATTCTGAGGTCACTCTTTACACGATGGTTCCTCACAGCCACATCCTTCTCAGTTCATGTTCATCTCTTGGAGTCATGAGAACTATAAGTTCTGAAAAGCTTGTCAGGGGAAGTGGTTAATCAAAACCATTCTAAGAGCCAGTCTATAATGAATAGATAACTGAAGTTTCTCAATGGATCTCCTTGAGATGATTTTTTTAATTTTAAATACTCTAGTTAGGTTCTGTTTTATTATCTAGATTGAGGATGGGCAAATCTTTTCTATAAAAGACAAGACCATAAAATTTTAGGCTTTGCAGACATTTGGTTTCTGTTAGAGCAACTCAACTCTGTTGATGTTGGCATAGAAGCGGTCAGACAGCACGTGAATCGTGTTTATCCATGTAATGGATGGCATGTTGATGTAACTAAAATTTGAATTTTCTTTAACTTTCATGTATTATATACTGTGATTTGATGTGGAATGTCCCACTTAGGCTTATGTGCCAAACACTTTTTTTCCCATTTGGTGGCATTGTTTTGGAAAATTGTGGAACCTTTAGGAGACAGAGCCTTACTTGGAAGACTTGAGTCATTTGAAGTGGGCCTTGAGGGTGTTACAGCTTAGTGTCACTTCCTGTCTCTTCTCTGCTTCCTGACTATGGATGTAATGTGACTAACCACTCACACTCCTGACAACTTGCCTTCTTAATCATAATAGACTGCATCTTCTCAAACAATGTGCCAAAATAATCCCTTATTTCCTTAAGTTGATTCTTGTCAGATCCTTGATCACCACAATGAGAAAAGTAATACCTCAGGAACTATTATACTTTTTTCCAATCATTAAAAAATATGCAAACGGTTCTAAGTTTAAAGATTCTACCAAAATAGGCAGAGGTCCAGATTTGGCCTCCAAGGTTACAGTTTGCCAATCCCTGACCTAGATAATTTAAGAGTGACATTTCTACCCACAAGTGATTCTATCACATTTCCTTTTCTCATTAGTTTTTGCTTAAGGAATCCTAAAATGCAAAGCTGCACCCCATGCTGTGTGCCTGTACCACATCCCTCCTATACAGAGCTTTTGTCTGGCAGCAAGAGACTAGCTGGTTCCATTCATACTAATTATATCCTAGCCCTCGCTTGTTGCCAAGTGTTCCCATATGGCCATTTGGTCTGGTAAGTCTTTAATGTTTATTTGAGGCAGTTTTGCATAATGGAGTGGTCTTTTACCATTTCTCTCACCCGTTAATTCTTAGATTAAGGCATGCTTATTTTATTATTCTGATTGTTTTCAGATAGGACCTCAGTCTCCTTCCTGATTGCTTTATTTAAATCTTGAATTGCCTAGATACTGTGTTCATCCATTTTCCTCCTCATTTCTTAATTTTAAACTTTCTGAAACGTGAAAGATATCTTTAACAGCTTGGTGTTATTTTACCTCGGATGGCAGCCTACTTTTCCTACAGAAGCTCTATTTATCCCCAAACATATCCTGGCTCTGGATGAATCTACAAATCTTTTCCTCATACCATCTTGCCTACATATTCAGGCACTGGGAACCTGCTTATTTTTAAAATACTTTATAGAAATCACTTTAGAGCTTAAAGTCACCTGCCTTACTACTTAAATTTTGTCCAAATCTTACTCAAAATAAGTCCTTATAATTGTTAATGGTTTATCTTCTCTAACATTAACCATCTGTTGGATGAAGGTTACCATAGGTGTTATGACCTGCAGTTTGGCACATGGAGCATTGCCAACACAGCCTGCTGATGAAACTGTTGATCTAATCTAAGTAACCTGTATTTCTTATACTCAGTGTTCTTCTTCTTCTTGGAGAAATTTGGTTTGGGCAAGATGACTCGGGGACATCTTCAGAGTGGGAATCCAGATGAAGACTACTCCCTGTTCTCACTCTTTAGGTATTTTTCTTTGCTGTGATGAAAACAGCACAGCGCTAGAAGCTTGGATTCCATGATCAGGGCAGGCAACACCTCTCTAGAACTTTCTTGCTGCGTTATCCCATGGCGGAGGACAAAGGCAGAGGACAGGAAAACGTGAGGGAGATAAACTCCTTTTCTAATGCTACCAGTGTTAGCCAGGAGAGCAGGATCTCCTAATCACCATCTGAAGGTTCCTCCTGTTCGCATGGTTACCATGGCAATTAAACTTCAAAAAGAATTTTGGAGGGAATAACATTCGAACACACTAAGACTTTACTTCACATGAAAGTGCCGTGGTCCCAGAAATGTCATCTTTATGTGTCAGACCACATGGGCAGATCACTGCTTCAGATTTCCAGTCCACTACTGGCCCTCAAAATGCTAGTGGTAGAGCCTTGAAGACCAGCCTCAGTCGTGTATGTTTCGAGTGATCCATCACTGGTTCCTGAATACTGTTTCTAATGGTCATTTTATGAAATTTAGCATGTGCTGTTTCAAGTCCAAAATTCAAGCTGGGCTGTCTTTTTATTCTCAGTGTAGCTTTTCATACGAGCAGTGACTGTCCCCGAAGAAAATCTCTTTCCTCTAGGTCCTCAGATGCAGCATGCATACATATTTATTTTCAGTTTCATCCCCCACCTTTCTAAGGTGAAACAAATAGGTTATGTAGAAGAAATTACACTTGAATTGAGGATTCACTCACTTTTTGGATTTGGTGTATCTAGTGGTAGAATTTAGATCACTGAATTGAGACATGATTTTAAAGACTTGTTTTAATATTGAATAAGAGACATTGAACATATGAAATATTTTTGTGAGCTTTCTGAGCTTTAGCGTGGAGAGACCTTCCTCTGTCGTATCTGGTAAATTGTTGTACTCCGGTGGCACTTTGGAAAATGTGCCATGAGTCTGGCTTCAGAGTTGACTAGTTTGTGATGCCAGATGTTGCTGTTCATTTTCTTGTGGCATTTACCTCTGGACTCTGCTATTTTGACCTCTGAGCCTGGATTTTGGACCCTCTTCTTTGGTGTCTGCTTATGTCGCAGGTTGATACAACATGAAGGTGGTCATAGAGGGAGCACACAGGCAATGCTTGGCACCATACAAGACTGGAAATGTTATGACCTTGTGTCTTTAATTTCAGTGGCAACAGGCCATGGCATAGAGACTTAATTTAACATGGTAACTGTTAGATTAAGAAAAGCTGAGTGGAAAGATGTGGTCTTGTGAATGTAAAAATAGCCTGGCTTTGCTTTTGGTGTTGCTTTGGGGTGGGTTATCCGAGAAAGAAACACTTGGCAAGGCCCATGGGATAGTGGAAGAAGCCACTTAAGAGCACTGGTCTTTTATCTCCCAAAGACGATTGCTGCCTGATTCCATTCACATGAAGTACATGGGGGAGTCAGATTCATAAATCCAAAGAGCGGAATGGTAGGAGCCGGGGACTGGAGTGAGGGACAAAGACTGGTTGTTTATTGGGCACCGCATTTCAATTTTGTAACATGAAATGTTGTGGAGATGGATAGTGGTGATGATTGTGCAATCGCACATTTACTTTTAATTGCCACTGAACTGTACCATTAAAATGGTGGGAATGGTCAACTTTGCGTTGTATGTATTTTGCCACAATTAGAAAAATGGTTGATACAATAAATTTCATTTCTCTGTATGCCACCACTTAAAAATGTATGAAATAGTTGCCTTTTGTTTATTTGGCTTAGGTGTAGGTATTTTCTGTTCTTAAAAAACCCACAGTATCAGTGCTTTTGCTTTATGAATTCAGTAATATGTGTTCTTAGGAAATACCTCTAATGATAGCTGGAATTGTTAAATGAAGAAGACTTCACCAGGGCTCTTGGGCAGGCTTCTTCCAATATGCCAGAGGCATTTCAACTTAGAAGATTTACTTTTGTATTTCACCAAATCACCAAAACATTAACCAGTATAGGGATCTACCAATTCCATATCTGTAGCACAAAGACTTTTGTTGTCCTTCCTCTTTTTAAATTGGAGAATTAGGGGCGGCAGAGATGGCTCAGTGGTTAAGAGCTTTTGCAGAGGACCTGTGTTTGATTCCCAACACCTACATGATGGTTAACAGCCATACAGAACTCCAGTTCGGGGGATCTGATGCCCTCTTCTGACCTCCACGGGCATTGTACAGCATGGGTGCACTGACACACATAAAATAAAAATAATAAAATATTAGTAAAAAAGAAAAAGAAAAATTAGAATGCTCAGGGGACACGGTGGCAATTTTACCCTTCTTGTCAGCTCTTCTTGGAATGTTCTCCAACTTGATAATTTCTTAACATTAAGACACATAGAAAATCCAGTTCTATGAATCTGACATTTACTGATATCTGATTTATTGAACTTGTAAAAACCAAACAGAACAGAAACCACAAATCAATTGTTTTCCCCAAGTTCAGACCTCTTCAAGAACTCATGTCTTGTGACTCACAGGATTAGAACATACATTTGTCATCTGAAGTACTTGGGGAAAAGTTTAACGTTAGAGACTGCTGAAGTTGGGACTTTGAGGAAATGGAGATAGAGCAGCAGCCACTTTTCCCCATCTAAGTTCTAAACCAAACAATGAAGTGGAATAAAGGAGGTTAAGGAAATAATCTGAGTTTATTATGACACTGGAGGATGTAGTTTAGAGTTTCACTGTAATCTCAGAATTGGACAAATGGGCCCATGAATCACACACAATTATCACAGGTTCCTGCCACAGAGACAGAGCCTTTCCCATTACACCTTTGAATCTGGAAACCAAAGGCAGGGGTTCAGCTCCCAGGCCTGGGACTTGTTCCCAAGTTACACAACAGGGTCAAGCAGGACTCCTCAGGAAGAGACTGGCCTCCCTGCTCCTTCTTAGAGGAGCATGAAGCCAAAGTCAGAATCTGTCCTTTCTGCCTTTCCCCACTTCAGTAACTTGCTGGTCAGCACCTGAGCAGCTGTTTCTGGGCTGAGTATAGCATCTGTCACTCTGGTCTAATCCCTATGAAAGAATCTGCCTTCAGACAAAAGATAAACAAAAAAAAAAACCAATGAAAGCATCAGAAGCAGCACCAACAACTGGAGAGGAAGAGGGGGAGGAAGGGGTGGAAGGAGAGGGGGAGGAGGAGGAGAAGACTGCATTATCACGTGTATAGGCCTAGGCAACACAGTTTTTTTCAGGCAGGAACTGGAGACGACACACCCATCTATGGCTCTGATGATGGGTGGTGACAGCCTGCACAGCAATCCCAGCAGGCAATGGTGGCAGCAATGATAGCTTAGAAAAAAATAAAACAGTTGTGATAAAAGCCAATATTAATAATCATTTGCCATGTGCCAGAAGTTATGACAAACAATTCACATGTGTTATCTCATCCTTTGAAATCTTATTCTGGGCACTCAAGAGATGACTCAGCAGTTAAGAGGACTTACTGCCCTCCCAGCAAACTTAGTTGGGTTCAGTTCCCAGCACCTACGTGGCAGCTAACATTTATTCTTAACTCCAGTTCCAGGGGCTCTGCTATGCCCTCTTTTGGTCTCCATAGGCACTGGGCATGCCTAATTTTAAAAATAAAAATAAATCTTTAAAGTCTTATTCTGTCGGAAAAGCAGTCTCCTAGCCTGTATCTGTTACTGTTCACATTCTGATGTATTTGATTCTTTTTTTCTTTTTCTTTCATTGGAGAAATTGCAGACAGTGATTTATAGACACCATTCTCCTGAAGTTTTTAATCCACACCTCCCTCAGATAAACAAGGGTACTTACTACACAATCACACCATCACTATTATTATTGACAAAATTACTAATTCTCCAGTATCAGCTAATACTCAGCTTTATTCAAATTGTCCCAGTTCTCCCCCGAGAAATTTGTTATACCTCATTTTCTTTCTTTTAAATAAAAACATTTTATTTACTTATTTATTTATTTTATGTGTATGAGTGTACTGTCTACATGTATGTAAGTGCACCTGTGTCATGCAATGCCTGCAGGGGTCAGAAGAGGGTGTTAGATGTCCCTGGATCTGGAGTTACAGATGGTTGTTAGTTGCCATGTAGGTACTGGAAATTGAACCCCCATTCTCTGCAAGAGCAGCCAGTGCTGAGCCAATTGCCAAGCTGTCTCTTCAGTCCCTTAAATATCTTTAAAAAATTATGTTTATTTTCTGTGTATTTGTGTTTTGCCTACAGGTATATTAAGTGCACCTGTGTCATGAAATGCCTGCAGGGCCCAGAGAGGCATCAAATGTCCTGGAACTGGAGTTATGGTTGGTTGTTAGCCACTCTGTGGGTACTGGGAACCAAATCTGGGTCCTTTGCAAGACCACTCAGTGCTTTTAACCACCAAGCCATCTCTCCAGTCCCTGTATCTCAATTTCTTAAACCAGAATCAAATTAGGTATTTTGATTATGATGTTCCTCAAATATCTTTCTTTTTGTTTGTTTTTGTTTTTTGAGACAAGGTCTCCCTGTCATCCCAGCTGGCTTGGAATTTGCTATATAGACCAGGTTAGTCTTGATCTCACAGAGATCCATCTGCCTCTGCCTTCTGAGTGCTGGGATTAAAGGCTGCTATGCCCAGCTCCCTTAAATATCTTTTACTATATGGGCTGGAGAGATGGCTCAGTGGTTAAGAGCACTGGCTGCTCTTGCAGAGGACCTGGGTATCATTCCCAGCACCCACATGGCAGCTAACAACCATCTGTAATTCCAGTTCCAGGGGATCTGACACCTCTTCTGACCTTTGTGGGCACTGCATGACATGGTGCACTTTCATACACGCAGGCAATACATTCATACACATAAAATTAAGATAATAAATGAAAAAAATCTTTTAATATAGAAAAAAATTTTAAGGACCATCATTGTCTTTAAAAAACTGGTGACATTGCTTTTTGTTTTTTTGGCATTTGTTTTTTGGATTTGTTAAGAGATTTTTATAGTAAGTGGTTAATAGAGAGTAGTGCACAGGAAAAGGGGAACACATGCCTAAGAGTGTAGGTGTGAGGTTCTCAAGAGTCGCCCTGAGGTGTCTTCACAGTTACTCTATGTGCAGCTCTGGTGGGTTCTAAAGTTCCATTTGAAAGGTGGAACCTTACCTCACAAGAATTGCACAGAAATTAATGTGTTTTACTGTAAACAAAAAATGTGTAGCCTTGTGAGATTCCTAGAAAATTTCAGGGCTGCATCTAGGAAAGGATAAGGTAGACCTCAGGCACAGTTCATTCCTGGTTGAACATTCTTAGTTGAAATGAGGCTGTAATGAAGGCGTATTCCCTCTACACAGGCAACCTTCACAGGAAGTATGACCACAGCTTTTGAAGAGACCAGAGCAGCTGTCCTTCATGGTGTCCTCCTATGTCCTTGAGGCATCATCTAACTTAGTGTCCCTCCTGTCTCTCTGTCTCCTTGTGGCTTATTTGACCTACTCCTCCATCCTGGTAGTACAGGATTTAAGTGGATCAGGTTGGACATTTGGGCAAGCTTACTTCAGAGGTCTATTTCACCTGGATTTCCTCTTGTATCATGTGAGGAGGGACCCAATTTCCTGTTGTCTCATCATCAGTGACATGGGAATAGACAGTGGGTTATATGGTGGCCCCCTGAGTCCTCCATTGTTGCACTATGTCATCATGCCTCCCACTGTGGCTGTCATTCATGTTTGATTGGGAAGGGGCTGTAGCATCTCAGGACAGTTCCAGTGCTTCTTCCTCCTGACTCCTGCTCCCACCTCACAGGCATGCCGACCTCTCTGGAGTGCAGTATCTCAAGCACAGGGAGCTGGTGCAAGAGAAGATGGCAGAGATGTTCTGGGCCTTCCTAGAGTGATTAATGAGAACTCAAGAGAGCAGAAAAGACTTTTTAATAAACTATGCATTTTTCTTATTTATATTTTTATTCTTGGGTTATTTTTGGACTGTAAGAATCCTGAATACACCAACTCAAGTCTGTTAGTAGATACTTTCCTTTGCCCTGGTGGCATAGACGTGGGCTTAGGTTGCTGTTGCTGGTGTAAAGCGGTGTAAACCAGACCCAGGAACCATCTGCTAAAGCACTTGATTCTTTCATCTCTTAATCTTTTGCCACCTGGGACCATTTGTTCTTGTTTTTTGCATACAGGGGATTGTTTCCCTGTGTGATTATAGGCCTCGGAGGACATGCTTGGTCCTCTGATTTTTGAAAAAATTTTAATATTTTTATTAATTCTCTAAGAATTTCATACATGCATACAATGTATTTTGGTCATATTCACCCCACACTTCCTTCTAACTTCTTCCAGATAGCTGCTGAGTACATTTGCACTGCCTATGCATTCATGGGTGTGGGGGTATCTGTTGGAGCATGGTCAGCCTACCAGGGGCCACAATTCTGTAGAAAACTAACTCTCCCTCCCTCATCAGCTATCTACGGTCAATATGGTTCCTCAGCTGTGGTGGAGGCTCGTGAGTTCCTCTTCGCTACATGCCAGTCCTTTAATTTTTTTTTTAAAGTAATGTTTATGGGCAAAGAAGGAAGTCTTCAGGATTAGACTTAATTAATCTTGAATATGGGTAATTTTACAGACTCATCATGTGACTGTATGCAAATAAGTCCCTCTTCGAGCCTACATTTCCCCATCAGTAAGACAGGGTAATAGAACATGCTTCACAGATTTACTGTAAAGATCAATGAATTAATTCAACAAATATTTCCTGCTTATTTTCTATTTGCCAAACTTCCTCCATGAAAGAGGACTAGAATGCTGACATCATACAAAACACCATCCAAAACCGCTGCTTGGGGAGAATGTCCACGTTTATCTCCTGTAAAGTGCGTGCACGTGCACGCGCACACACACACACACACACACACACACACACACACACACACTCACACACACTGAACAGACATTCTGAATGAAATGAGGCAACAGGTGAAGCATTTAGCACAACTCTAACTTTCAGGGGAAGCTCAGAAATGCTTCCCTTTGTTTTCCTTTGCACTCCGGTCTGTGTCCAGCACTGCCCGCACTGTGTGGTGGGTGTTCTTTGACAATGTGAACTCACAGAGAAAACACCCACAGCTCACATGGTCACCATGGGTGGGATGCAAAGACCGATGTTCTCACTGTGTTGCTTCTTAGTTCCGAGTGTAGCTTTGACATGGACAAAGCCTTAGAAATGAGAATGGAAAATTCCCAATTGAGTATGTTCATGGAAAATGTAAAAAAAATCATATCTAAACAAAATGTTTACACAAAAGCACAAAAGCGCAAGCACATTCTAGAGGAGATTGGCTTAACTCTTAGAATAAATATTTACTTGGATTTAAATAATCTCCACAGTCTAGTTGAACTCCCTCTTTCTCGTTTGTTCTTTCCATTTCTTTCTTTTTTAAAAAAAAAATTGAGAAAGCATCTCACTTCATAGTCCGGGCTGGCCTCTCTGCCTCCCAACATTGCATTATAGGCTTGTGCTCCCACGTGTGGTTCCCCCTTATATTTCTCTCTGTGCCTTATAAAAAATTCCTGTTATTCTGGGTGACGCACAGTGATACACATGGAATTATTCCTCAGTGAGGTATAACAATGGTTCCAAACTTACCTTCTGTAAAACACACACACACAGATACACACACACACACACTGAACAGACACTCTCACACACAGAATATTTTCAGTGTGTGGTGTGTATGCTGAATGGACAACATGAGTATTCATGTGCAAACGTTCATGTGTACTCATGGAGGCCATGTACATGTGGAGGCCAGAGGAGGATGTTGAATGTCTTTCTCTGTTGCTCTCACCTTACTTTTAGAGGCAGGGTCTCTTGATGAACTAGAGGCCCACTGCTTTGGGTAGGCTGACCAGCCAGTAAACTACCAGGATCTGCCTGTCCCTGTCCCCCAATACTGGAGTCACAAGCATGTACAGCATGCCTGGGTTTTTAGTGGGTGCTGGGGATTTGAACTTGGGTCCTCATCTTGTACAGCAAGCACTCCTACCCACTGAAGCATCTTCTCAGTGCCCCTTGTCTTTCTGTGTCTGTATGCTCTGTCTGTAAGTATTTTGGCTGCCCACCTTGGACTGTAAGCTCTTTGGGGACAGGGCTCCTGTTTTATACATCTTACTCCACATGGCGATGGGGACGTAATTTGTGCTGAAGGAGTGCTTAAGCCAGCAGCACAATGAAACCCCAGTTTGACTCGTCTGGGATGCCAAGGGTCTGGTCAGCATTTTACTGTTTCTGCAGCAGACAAGCCTGCAGAGTTTTTTATGCTCTGTATTTCGGTCACACGTTACTATCCCACACCTCCAAGCATTTTCTGCCAAAGAAGCTGACTGAGCAAACCCATGAAGATATTTTTCATTTCCTTTGATGGAACATAATGCTTTCGTATATAAACACAATAACACAGTCATTACATATGCACTTACATTATTGTAGCGACTGTGTGCTCAGCAACACTCCCAGCCAGGCAGGGAGCCCAAGAGTTCTCTTTTCCACTCTGATCTAAATTATGTTCATAATAAAAGAGTTTTCAATCAGGTAAATACAATTTCATCCCAGCATAACATCTATATTCCTGCTCTCCTTTTTTTTTTTTTAATTTCTTCCTTTTATCCTGGGTCACTCACCCTGATACACACGAGATTGTCCTCTGGTGGGGATAACAGTCTTGCTCCTCAATGAACTATAACAATAGCTCTAAACACATCCCCTGTAACATAGCTCTGTGATTTACAAAAGCGGGAATAAATCAAAGCTGGGAAGAGATGCCACGTTAAGCCAGAAGCTAAATGTTACATCATGTCGTGCAAAGCTAGGGGAAGAGAGAGGCTGCTTCCTCCTGGCAGCACAATACCTTTGTGCTTGTTACCTTTGCCACAGCCCCATTAAAACAATCATTCTGAATCTGTGGGAAATTGTCACCTCCTTCCTGCCGTGGCAGCTGGTATGGGAGGCTGCAGACATTGCTCATTGCTTTCAAGGTTCTTAACACACCCGCGAAAAAGAAAATGAAGCTTAATTTATTAAAAAAAAATAAAGTGTCAGCTTACCCTCAGGCTCAGCGCAGGCACCAAGGGGGAAAAAAGATAAATGCCTCTAGGTGAACTGGTGCTGACTGTAATTCTCCACTCACTCCGTTGCTGTGCTGTATGCATAACATTAATCACACAGGATGGGTGAGCATTTCAAAAACTTAAGCAATTTTGAAACAAAGATGCACCATTTTAAAAGCACAGTAACAGAGCTTTATTTTATGATTCTTTCTTTGTACAAGTGCTGAATCTCAAGACTGTGCTGCAAATGTGCTTAAAATAATTGATGCTTGGGTGGGGGACAGGTGGGAGAGACAAGTGGAGACATATGCTGCCCTTCGATGACCTTCCGGAGAGCATAGAGAAGGCTCACTCTGTCTTCCCAGTCGTTGGAAGGTTTAGCTTTGCCTAGCTCATGGGAGGGTTTCCCACAAAGGATGGGCAGTGTTTTATCAGCCCCATCACTTCTTCTCATGGATTGAGGATGTCAGTTTTCCAGACCCCAGAACCAGGGCCCCTGTATGCTCCTCTAAGAACTGAAGTCTCTTAGGTTCTTGCTCTCTTACCATCGTCATACCATTGGGGAACCCCTGCCGCTGACTTCCAGCTTCGTGGAAATGTGCTGGCTCCTGTGCTGACCTTCCTGAGGAAGACCCTTGCCGCCTCTTCCCAGTGTGCTGCCTCCTGGCCTCTCTATCTTACTGGGAAGTGCCTGTCTCCTCTGGCATGCTGATGTTCACTGTGCTAACCTCAGCTCTTTGTCCATTATACTTGGTTTGCAGTCCCCTAGCTGGGCTTTTGCCCTCTCTCTGGGCCTGCCTCCCAGCTCCAGCCAGCTGATGTGTGGGAAGTTGGTGTGGCCCACTCATGTTTCCTTTCTGTACTGTGTTTGTATAAGGCCTTCACTCCAAAGTCTGAAGGAAACGCTTGGAAGAAGAGTAAAAAAGTGCAGGGACTGTAGTGTGATGGCCAAAGGCACCTAGCAATGGGCTGGAGAGAGGGCTCAGTGCTTGAGAGCATTTGCTGCTCTTCCAGAGGACCCGAGTTCAGTTCCCAGCATCCTCCTCATTTGGCTTACGACTGCCTGTTACAACTCCAGCTCTAGGGGATCTGATGCCCTCTTCTGACCTCCTTGGAATCCTGCAGTTAATGTGCATGCACTCACACATTAATAAATATAATAAAAGTAAATATTTTAAAAAGACAGCAAGCACTAGAAAAGGGTGTTAGTGGAACTGGATTTCTTGGAGCATACTCTGAAAAAGGAGTCCAAAAATGATTGCTGTGAGCATGTGAGCACCGAAGGAAGATGACAGACAAAGCCTGGATCATTTTCACTATAGGCTCCTGAAAAAGTTTCAAAACATCTATCACTAATAACAAACCACACTTCACTGACACAGATACAATGAAAAATTGGACATAGTCTCCCTAATTTCAGTAAACCAAGTGTTCAAAATTTTGCCTTTAATTTGTAGGGGAGATGCACAGAATGTCAGCAAGGATGAACTTGGGAGCTAACACCCAGTGAGGAAAATTTATTTATCCCTATTATAACTTGGAGACTCATCTCGTGCCTTACAGTAAAAATCAATGAAGAATTGTTTTCTTTTACTTCTGATATTTAAAAAAAACCCAAAATTTATTTTTAATTGACAAATAACAATTATATGTCTTTATAGGTTACAATGTGATATTTTAAAAATATTTTATTTGTTATCATTTTTATTTTATGTGTATGAATGTATTGCCTGCATGTATGTAAGTGCACCCTGTGTCATGCAATGCCCATGGAGGTCAGAAAAGGGCATTGGATTCTCTGGAACTGGAGTTACAGATGGCTGTTGGCTGCCATGTGGGTGCTGAGAATGGAACCTGGGTCCTCTGCAAGAGCAGCTAGTCCTCTTAACCACTGAGCCATCTCTCCAGTCCCTGTGATATTTTAATCTATGTATATACATAATAGAAGCATCAGTCAAGCTAATTAGTATAGCTATCACCTTGCCAACTTATCTAGTTTTTGTGAAGAGAATTTTCAAAATTATTTTTTCAATGAAATTTAGATCTATAATACATTTAGATAAAACATATAATCCATTTAGATATGTTATACATTCGTGTAACTGTGCTTCCCATTCAGTACATAGATAATTGAAACACTTCTCCCATCTAACTACAACCTGATACCCTGCGTTCAGTATCACCTCTTTCTCTCCCCAATGCCTTGAGTAATCACCTTCTTTCATTCCTATGAGTTGGAGTTTAAGATTGGTGTGTGTGTGTGTGTGTGTGTGTGTGTGTGTGTGTGTGTGTGTGCATGTGTGCATGTGCCTAGCACTGGGTTTTCAGAAGTGCAATGCAGCCATGCTACCGGTAACACCCAGCTCTTTGGGTGCTAGGGAATCTGATTTGAGGTCCTCATGTTTGTGGAACAAACACTTTACTCACTCAGCCATCTCCCTAGCCCCCCTAAATGCCTTCCTTTTAAAGGTGTGGTATTCCATTGTGCGTGTGTCTCTATATCTGTCATCTTTCTCAGTTTCATTATTTATTCATCTGTTGATGGACACTTTCATATCTTGCTGTAGTAGTTAGCTTTAACTGTCAACTTGAAAGAGAGCCTTGATTGAAGAACTGCCTAGATCAGATTGGTCTATGGGTATGTCTGTGAGGGATTGCCTTGATTGTTAGTTGACAGGCGGGCCCAACCCACTGTGGGAAGCACCATCCTTAGACAGGTGCCCCTGGGCTATGTAAGAAAGCTAGCTAATTCTGAGCCTGTTAAGTGAGCAAGTAAGCTAGTCAGCAAGCCAATAAGCATTGTTGCTCTCTGGATTCTGCTTCGAGTTTCTGCTTGAATCCCTGTCCTGACTTTCCTCAACACTGGACAGTGACCTGCAAGTGTAAGTCAGGTCAACCCTTTCTTGTGCTGAGTTGCTTTTGATCGAGGTGTTTTACCACAGAAAGAAGCTAGAATATTTGGCTATTGCGAATGATAGAGAAACATGGGTATAGACATCTCTTTAGCATACCAATTTCAATTTCTTTGAATATCCACCAGTACTGGGGTGCTGAATCATATTACAATTTTCATTTTAGCTTTTTTTTTTTTTCGATCTTTTTGAGACAGGGTCTCCCTGTAGCCCCAGCTGTCCTGGAACTCACTATGTAGTCCAGGCTGGCCTTGAACTCACAGAGATCCACCTGCCTCTGCCTCCCGAGTGCTGGGATTAAAGGTGTGTGTCACCATGCCCGGCTTTCATTTTAGCTTTTTTTGAGGAACATTTGTACTATTTTCTATAATAGTTGTACTAAGGTACATTCTGACTAGTAGTATAGAAGGTTTACGTTTCTCTACATCCTCAGAAGCTCTTACTACTAATATTTTTATGATAGTCATGTAATGGGTGTGAAGTTATCTAATGATGTTCTTAATTTGCATTTTCTGATCATTAGAGCTGTTGAACATTTTTCATATATGCATTGGTCAGCCATATTTGCTCTTTTGAGAAATGCTTGTTCAAATTCTTTGCCCATTTTAAAAACAGATTGTTTTCTGACTAGTGTATTGTTTTCTACACTTTGATTTCAGTCCCTTATCAGATGTAGGACTTCCACATATTTTCTTCCACTGTGTGGATTGCCTTTAACTGTTCATTGTTTTCTTGGCTTTGCAGAAGCTTCTGAATTTGGTGCAATCCATTTGTCTATTTCTGGTTTTCTTGCTTGTGCTGTTGGAGTCCTAGCTAAAATAATTCCCTAGACCAATGTCCCCACCTCAACCTAAAGCTTCCAGTATTTTCCTCTAGAACTCTTGCTGTTTCAGGTCTTACATATAAGTCTTCTGTCAGTTTTGAAGGGTTTGGGGTACATGAGGTAAGATAGAGTTGAATTTCATTCTTCTTTCATTCAGTGGACCTAGCACCATGTACTGAAGATACTACCCTTCTCCTCACTGTGTGTCCTTGGCATGTTTGTTAAAAATCGCTTGGCCAGAGTGCATCGTGGACATGCTGATGAAGGGGCAGAACAGCAGGATCAGTCAATACATATTTAAGTGTTGACTTCTGTATAATCCCTCTGCAAGTTTGCCTTAAAGTTCAAAGCTTTGCATGCTACTCCAAATAAGTCATGTTGTTGTTGATGTTGCAGGGATGGCAAAGTCTCTGGCGCTGTCCACACACATGTGATTCCTTCCCAGAGATGCCCAACCCCGGTGCAGTAGTTTAGTGTAGCAGACAAATTCTGAGTTTTCAAGCAAAGCCAGGGCAAGGCTCTAGGAAGGACAGAAGCTGTTGCTGCTCCACTCTGCTCTTCAAACAAGCAACAAAAGGAGAAAGAGAAAGGAATACAGGGAACATTTAACCGAAATGTTTAAATTTTTGATTTATTCATTTTTATTTTATTGTATGAATTTCCTGCATATGTATAAATGCACCATGTGCATGCAATGGCCAAAGAGGCCTGAAGAGGGCATCAGATTCCCTGGAACTAGAGTTATGGATAGTTGTTAGCTTCGTTTGGGTGTTGGGCCCTCTGCAAGAGCTGCCAGTGCTCTTAACCTCTGAGCTATCGCTCCAGTCCCAGTAACTGAAAGGTTTTAAAGAAATATTTTACATTGTGCGTGTATGTGTATGTATGTGTGTGCTTGCCATGTCACATGTGGAGGTCAGAGAACAGCTTGTAGAAATTGGTTTTCTCCTTACACCATGTGGGGTCCCAGGTATGGGAACTCAGGTCCTCAGATTTGTAGCAAGTGCCTTTAACTGCTGAGCTCTCAGGTTTTGAGCAGCCATGTCAATCAGAAAGCAGAACAGTCTCTTTAGGATATAGTTTACTGTCTTCTTGGGGGTGGATTGCATCGAGGTCCTGATGCTGCCTCTGCTGGGAGATATGGGATCTCTGGTGACTCTAACTCTACTGAAGCATCAATCAGACATATACGCAATGGAGTTTTTGGTCCTTAATTCAATATACATACCTAAAATCAATCAATCAATCAATCAATCAATCAATCAATCAATCAATCAAT
>NW_008329624.1:325093-332134 GCF_000622305.1 Nannospalax galili
AAGTTGAAGGAAAACTATCCAGGGGAACAGAGCAGAATGGACTGAGAAGGGAAAGGATGGAGAAAGGACAGGATAGTAAAGCTGGGAGGCACATACTCAAGACATTCCATGCCTGACATGAAAATTCTCTTATGCAACCCAGAATAATGACAGAACAAAAGCAATCAGTGACTGTTTCTTATGCCTTATCCCAATGACTACACTTGGAACATGAACACCAATTAAAATGCCTTTTAAATAATTTTAGCCTGAAAATATGAATTTGGAGTACATTATTTTATCTGTTTCACTCTGCAATACACTAAAAATTATTGAATGATTTAAAATAGTTGCAATGTATGTGTTTTAAATTAGCCTATCATTTTATGTGAAGAACTGCAACACTTTTTGTTATGGAATTCAAAGATGTTTCTGAGCTGTACCTAGGAAATTATTTGTAGAAATTATTTTACAATCTATACCTATTGTGCAAATAACTTTAAAATACTTATTGATTATCTCATCTTTTTGGTCCCTAATACGCACTTTGAGTAATAGGGGTCACAGGTCCTTCAAAGTTTAAAGTTCTAACTGAGCAAATTGACCAGTCTAGAAATAAAAGTCCATTTATTTCCTAGCTAGAAGCATTCTGTTACTATGTAAATTATGCCACACCTTCCACCACAGCAAATACATCCTATAGTGTTTCTAAAATAAGAGTTTTGTAGTTACTGTGTGGTGGGTTGAAGAGATAACACAAGGTACTTACTGTGCGAACAGGATATATTTAACTAATCCTGTCAGCTACAGAATATGCTGTCCAGATACCAAGCTTATGTTTCTGTTTTTGTTTTTAAACCTAATAGACGTAGATTGACATCGCTGTTTTGTTTATGGGTTCTAAATGAAGGTAGGTATTTAAGTAGTTGGTTTACTTTGACTTTACCTCTGGTTAACGCCTTCTGTTAATAAGGGGAGAATGACTTTATTCTTTCTGTCCAAGCCTCTTACCTGCCCAACCATGAGTAAGTTTTCCAGGTTGGAAGTAGCAGATACCAGGGTTTTCTGGGGAGAGGGGTTTTCACCTTTAAACTCGAGGCCAAGCATAGGAAGCCAGCTTCAGACTCTGTTTGTGTTTATGTAAATTTCTTGAAAATGCTGTAGTAAAAGGTGCAGAAGTTCATTTTGTAAAAACATCCAAAAGACCATTTTCAAGAGACTCAGTGCATTGTGCATTGAGATAAAAATCTTAAGACAAAGATCAGTTGCTATGACAATGACAGTTAAAATTCTGTGTGTGGCAAAGTTGTTTAAATCAATAAAAAACATTAAAAATGTCTCCTTTTTCTCCATCTTTTAATATTTTGAGAGGAGTTCGAGAAGGACTGGTAACAGGTCTATAAATGCTTGGTAGACTGTAGCAGTGAGGCCACCAAGGCCTAGGTTTTTCTAGTGAGAGACTTTGTGATTATTGAATCAATCTCTTTCCTCATTACCGGTCCGCTCAGACTTTCTGCGTTTTTCTGCTTCCATCTTGGTAGGTTGCACTTTTCTAGGAATTTCTCCATTTCTTCAGGCTTCTCTCTTTGTTGGCGTGTAGCTGTTCACAGTCGTTTCCTGCGATCCTTGGTGTCGCTGTGCTTTCAGTCACAATGACTATCTGACCAGCTCTGATTTCGTTTGTTAGTGCCTTTTCTCTGTCAGTCAGTTAAGAGTTTGCTAATTTTGCCAGTCTTTTCAGAAAACAGCTTTAGCGTCCTTGATCTTTCCTCTGTCTCCCCCTTTCTTTCTGTGTCTGTCTCTCTCTCATCTGTTCTGTTCATCTTCTTCCCTCCTAGGTTTAGGTTTCCGTTGTTCCTTTTCTACTTCGTTGACATCCAGTGTTGAGTTGCTCCTTTGAGAACTCTTTCTCTTTTGCTGTAGTTCATTTAACAAGACGGGCCGTCTCAGAACTGCTTTTGCTGCATCCCATGCCTTGAGTATGTTGTATTTCCATTTTTCTTTTTTGTCTCAAGATATTTAAATTTTTATTTGTTCTTTGACCCATTGGATATTCCAAGCATGTTGTTTAATTTACACACATATATAAAATTTTCGGAATTTTCCTTTTGCTAACTTCTACATGCAAACCACTGTGGTCAGAAAAGATATTTACTATTATCTCAGTTTCTTAAACTGTTAGATTTGCTTTGTGGTCTAACATGTGATGTATGCTGAAAAATCCAAGAATGCTTTAATATTACCAAAATATCAGGTGTATAGAGATTTATAGCTTATGTAATATAATTTTAAAAACTGGTTTAGGAAATAATTATTGAGATATTAAGATCCTTTTTAATTTTATATGTATGAGTACATCACCTGCATATATATAAGTGCACCTGTGTTGTACAATGCCTGTAGAGGTCAGAAGAGGGTGTTGGAGTCCCCTGGAATTGGAGTTGTAAATGATTGTTACCTGCCATGTAACAATCATTGAACTTGGGTCCTTTGCAACAGCAGCCAGTGCTCTTAACTGCTGAGCCATCTCTCCAGCCTCTGAAATCCTCTTTTTTTTAAATCCCATTTACTTCCATTCTCCTTTCCTTCTCATCAAAAATCTTTGGGCTTGTAATACAGTTTATGTGTCATTTCTTGTAATAGGTTTATGATTTTGTGTGTGCACATGTTTATGAATGGCACTGTTATACCTAATTGATAGTACAGCCTGATTGATAGTTCTTTTAGATATGTATTCCTCTACAATGCTCTTTTCCCTTTTAGGATTGTAAAGTGTATCCATATTGTTCTAATTCTGGGATCAGCAAAGTAAGGCCTGTAGGCCCAATCCATCTGCTGGCCGTATATAGCCTTGAAGCTAAGAATGATTTACATTCTTAAAGAATCGAATAATAAACAAAATCAAAGAAGTAGATGTGACAGAGGCCATATGTGGCCAGCAAAGCTTAGACTATTTATGACATGGCCTTCCAAAGAAAAGGTTGATGACACATTTTTGTTAGTGTTGTCTATTATTCTTACCCCTTTGTTTTATATACATCCAAAAAGTTAGCTTGTCCAGTGTCACAGACCCCTTTTTAGGATTCTGATTGAAATGTATAGGCTGCTTGGGAGAGAACTGATGTGTTTATGATATTTTATCTTTTGAGCTATGTGCTGTCCACATAAAGAATCAATTTTTAAAAATAGTTTATTATTTTTATTTTATGTGTATGAGTGTATTGCCTGCATGTATGTGAGTGCACCCATGTCATGCAATGCTGCGGAGGTCAGAAGAGGGCTTCAGATTCCCCTAGAACTGGAGTTAAGGACAGTTTGTAGCCACCATGTGGGTGCTGGGACTCGAACCTGGGTCCTCTGCAACAGCAGTCAGTGCTCTTAACTGCTGAGCCATCTCTCCAGCCCCAAGAATCAATTTTTTTCTGCAGCTTGAAATAATAGAATTTTTTTTCTTATATTTGTTTTAGGTCAAATATGAATTTCACTGGACTAAAACCACAGGCTGTGTTCATTTCTTCATTCTAGAGGAATTCTACAGGCATTCTAGAGGAGAATATACTTCCTGTCTACATTCCTTGGTCCCTTCCATCTTCGTAGCCATCAGTTGTATTACTCTAGCCTCTGCCTATCATCACTTTGTCTCCTTCTTGGGCTCTGATCTTTCTGTCTCCCCTGTCATTTGTAATAATCCTGTGATAATATTGGGACCATCCAGTTAATCTAGGCTAATGTTTTTTTAATTTCAAGGGAACAATCTCAAAGCAGTTGTAATTTCATGTGGAACCTTATTTCCTTTTTGCAGATGGCGTCATATGTCATAGGTTCCAGGGATCAGGACACAGCTGTCTTTTGGAGGGACATGCTTCCACTTACTGTAAGCCTGTCTTTCAATTTGTGTAATCTTAAATTCTAGAACTTTGCTATCACGTTCAATATCTACACTTATTTGGTTTTGTGAGACAGGGTCTCCCTCTGTAGCCCTGTAACTCACTATGTAGACCAGGTTGCCCTCAAAGTCACAGAGCTTCACCTGTCTTTCCCTCCCAAGTGCTGGAATTAAAGATGTGTGCCATCATGCCTGGTCAAATATCTACATTTTAATATATATGTATTATATATATGACAGTAAAACAGAAGGGAAACTACTGGAGTGGAGGAATGAAGCCACCACAGTAAGGGACAGGTCAGGAGAAGGTAATGATTGAACATAAACAAAGTATAACAATGCATATGTATGAACCAGTCATGAGACTCATTATTTGTAGGCTAACTAAACATCTTTTAAAAAATTCTATTTAATTTTTTTTGGAGAATTTCATGTTGAGTGCTGTATATCATTTTATCCCTTCCCTTCCAACTCTTCCTACACCCCTCACTTCCTGTCAATTTCATGACTTCTTCTTTGATTATTATTGTTACACACACACACACACACACAGACACATACACACACAAAATCGACTGAGTCCATTTACTATTGCTCATATGTACATGTGATTAAGACTGACCACTTGGGACCAGATAACATATCAAGGAGCTTGTCCCTGGAGCAAACTGATTGGCTCTTTTTTTGGGTTTGTTTTTTTGAGACAGGGTCCCCAGAAGCCCTAACTGGCCTAGAACTGGCTACATAGACCAGGCTGGCCTTGAACCCACAGAGATCTGCCTGCCTCTGCCTCTGCCTCCTGAGTGCTGGGATTAAAGGGCTGTGCCACCACTCCTGGCCTGATTGGCTTTTTTTTGCACTTCTTTGCTGAGACTATTTTTTCATTTTTTTCACAGTGATTTTTTAGATTAGCCTATTGGAATGCTTTTGTGATAGCTGTTTTACAGTTCTTTGTGTCACACTGTGTTATCTCACTATTGGCATCTGTTGATTTTCTTACTGGAGTTGAGCTTTTCTATTTCTTTGTATAACAAAAGTTTTGGATCCTATACATTTTGAATATAATGTTATAGCACTTTGTTTCTTATTTAGATCTTTGATTCTAGATGGGAATTAGAAGGTTTAGGTTCAAAATATATATCCTGGCCCAGTCAGATAGTTTGTGGCTCAAATACCAATTTAGTTTTCAAGGGTATTGCAATGCTATTTTGGTATGCTCCACTGTGTGTCACCCAGAAGCTGAGCCAAAACCTAGCCAGTGATGCTTGCTAGAGTCCAATTCTCAAGTCTTTGACTGTGTTGTGTCTCATTGTTTTATCACACTACTCCCTTATCAAACTTCATAAACACACCAAAGAATGATTTTCTCTATCTTTTCCCTTCATTCTATAACCACAAACTTGAAACACTGTCTAGCTTCTACAGATATTTCTTAAGTACACTTAGGTTGCTTCCATCTCTAAGCTATTGTGAAAAGAGCAGCAACAAACATGGATGTACAAGTGTCTCTGCAATAGGATGAGTTCTTTGGGTATATGCCAAGGAGTGGTATAACTGGGTCAAATGGTAGGTTCATTTGTAGTTTTTTAAGAGTTCTCCACACTGCATTCCGTAGCGGTTGAACAAGTTTGCAACCCCACCAGCAGTGGATGAGTGTTCCCCTTTCCCCACATCCTCCCTAACATTTGGTATCATTTGTTCTCTTGATCTTAGCCAGTCTGACTGGGGTAAGATGAAATCTTAAAGTGGTATAAATTTGCATTTCCCTAGTTACTAATGACGTTGAACACCTTTTAAGGTGCTTCTTAGCCATCTTTATTTCTTCTTTTGAGGACCCTCTGTTCAGTTCCTTAGCTCATCTGTCAATTGTGTTACTTCCTTTCTTGATTCTTTGTTTTTTGAGTTCGTTGTATATTCTGGATGTTAAACCTCTGTCAGATATGTCTCTGGTGAAGATTTTCTCTCATTCTGTGAGTTTTCTCTTCACTTCCTTGGTGGCTTCTTTTGATGTATAGAAGATTTTTAGTTTAATCAAGTCCCATTTACTGATTCTTGACCTTTTTTCCTGAGCAATTGATGTCTGGTTTAGAAAATCCTTTCCTACACCTATATCTTGTAGGTTATTGCCAATGTTTTCTTCTAACAGTTTCAGAGTTTCAGGCTTCACATTGAGGTCTTTGAGCCATTTGGAGCTGACTTTTGTGCAAGGTGAAAGATAGGGGTTTAGTTTCATTCTTCTACAGGTGTAGATCCAGATTTGCCACCACCATTTGCTGAACATGCTCTTTCCTCCAGGGAATGTTCTTGACCCTTTTGTCAAACATCAGGTGGCTGAAATTCCATGTGCTCATATTTGGATCTTCAATTTTTGTTCCATTGATCTATGGGTCTATTTTTGTGCCAGTGCATGTTGTTTTTATGACTGTAGCACTGTAATACAGTTTAAAATCTGGTATAGTAATCCCCCTGGCATTGCTCTTAGTGCTCATGGTTGCTTGACTATCTGAGGTCTTTTGTGCTTCCATGTCAATCTTAGGATGTTTTTTTCCAATTCTGTGAAGAATGTCATGGGAATTTTGATTGGCATTGCATTGAATCTATAAATGGATTCTGGTAGGATGGTCATTTTTCACAATATTAATTCTTCTAACCCATGAGCATGGGCGGTCCTTCCATCTTCTGATGACTTCCTCAATCTTTTTCTTTAAAGATTTAAAATTTTCATTGTAGAGCTCTTTAATGTTTTTTGTCCGAGATATTTTATTTTTTTTGCAGTTATTGTGAAGGGGACGGTTTCCCTGTGCTCTTTCTCTGACTGCCTGTCATTCGTATATAGAAAGCCTATAGACTTTTGTAGGTTAATTTTGTAACCTGCCACTTTACTGAATGTGTTAATAATTTCTAGGAGTTTGCGCGTGGAATTTTTGGTGGAATTTTTGGCATCTCTTTGATATAATAGCATATCATCGACAAAAAGGGATAATTTAATCTCTTCCAATTATTACTCCTTTAATTTCCTTCTCTTGTCTTATTGCTCTTTGCAAGAGTTTGAAGCACTATTTTAAAAATGAGTGGAGATAGTGGACAGCCTTGTCTGGTTCTTGATTTTAATGGGAATGCTTCCAGTTTTTCTCCATTTAGAATGGAGTGGCTGTGGGTTTGTTGTTTTTGTGTTT
>NW_008329624.1:332210-333863 GCF_000622305.1 Nannospalax galili
GTCAAAGGCCTTCTCTGCATCTATTGAGATGACCATGTGGTTCTTGTCTTTGAGTCCATTTATATGATTTATGATGTTCATTGACTTGTGTATATTGAACCATCCTTGCATTTCTGGAATAAAGCCGACTTGGTCATAGTGGATGATATTTTTGATGCGTGTCTGTATATGATTTGCAAGTATTTTGTTGAGAATTTTTGTATCTATGTTCATTAAAGATACGATTCTACAGTTTACTTTTTTGGTTGTATCTCTACATGGCTTTGGTGTTAGAGTGATGCTGTCTTCATAGAAGGAATTTGGAAGTTCTCCCTCCATTTCTGTCTTTTTGAATAAATTAAGTAATATTGGATGTAGCTCTTCTTTAAATGTCTGGTAGAATTCTGTAAATCCATCTGGTCCTGGACTTATTTTACTCTGGAGGTTTTGTATTATTGTTTCAATTTCTTTATGTGTTATGGGTCTGTTTAAGCTCTTGATCTCTTCTTGGTTTAGTTTTGGTGGTTCCCATGCTTTTAGATACCCATCCATTTCTTTTAGGTTTTCAAATTTAGTAACATATAGGTTTTTAAAGTACTCGCTTATAATGTTCTGGATCTTTGGTCTCTGTTGTGATATTTCCACTATCATCTCTGATTTTTTTTTTTTTTTTTAATTTGAAAGTGCTCTTTTTTTTGGTTAACAGGGCTAGCGGTCTGTCAATCTTGTTTATCTTTTCAAAGAACCAGCTATTGGATTCTTTGATTCTTTGTATTGTTTTCTTTGTTTTTATTTCATTAATTTCTGCTCTGTATTTTGTTATTTCTTCCTGTCTGCTGGGTCTGGGTTTCATTTGTTGTTGCTTTTCAAGTGTCTTGAGTTGCAATGTTGTCATTTATTTGTGTTCTTTTTTATTTATTTATTTATTTTTGATCTTTTTGAGACAGAGTCTCCCTGTATCCCCAGCTGTCCTGGAACTCACTGTGTAGACCAGGCTGGCCTTGAACTCACAGGGATCTGCCTGCCTCTACCTCCCGAGTACTGGGATTAAAGGCATGCACCACCACGCCTGGCCTTTTTGATTTTTTTAATGTAGGCAATAAACTTCCCTCTAATGACTGCTTTCAACGTGTCCCAGAGGTTTTGTTGTGTTGTATTGTCCTTTTCATTTAGTTCCAGAAATACTTTTATTTCTTTCTTAATTTCTTTTTTGACCCATTCATCATTCAGGAGTATGCTGTTTAATCTCCATGTGTTCATGTGGTGATTAGGGCTTCTTCGGGTGTTGATTTTGAGCCTTAGTGGTGATTAGGGCTTCTTTGGGTGTTGATTGTAAGTTTTATTGCATTGTGGTCTGATAGAATGCATGGACTTATTTCAATCTTTTTGTATTTGTTGAGGTTTGTTTTGTGCCCCAGTATATGGTTGATTTTGGAGAAAGTTCCATGGGGCTCTGAATAGAAAGCATGTTCTTTCGTGCTTGGGTGGAATATTTGATAGGTGTGTGTTAGGCATATTTGATGTATGGTGTTGTTTAATTCAGATGTCTCTCTGTTAATTCTCTGTCCTGCTGACCTATCTCATGAAGACAATGGGGTACTGAAGTCCCTGACTATTAATGAGTTTGGATTAATCTGGTTCTTAAATTCCTGTAGTACTGGTTTTATGAAATTG
>NW_008329624.1:334006-357004 GCF_000622305.1 Nannospalax galili
CGCTTTTTTTCTTAGTACCATTCACTTGGTATATTTTTTTCCATCCTTTCACCTTAAGGTAGCACCTATCCTTGAAAGTGAGATGAGTTTCTTGCAGACAACAAAAAGATAGGTTTTCTTTCTTAATCCATTCAAGTAGTCTGTGTCTTTTGATTGGGTGATCAGTCCATTGATATTTAAAGTTATTAATGAAAGATGCGTATTGATTCTTGTCATTTTTATTTCTCTTCATATTCTTGGTGTAAGCTGTGCATTTCCATAGTTATACCTTCATTAAGTTTCTTTATGTAACCCCTTGGGTATAGTCATTCCTTTCTTCAGTTCTTTTTATTGCTTCAAGAACTCTCTGAAGGGATAATTTTGTGGATATGAATTCTTTCAGCCTATTTATGTTATGGAAGATTTTTCTTTCCCTTTCAACTATAATATACATTTTGGCTGGGTAAGTAATCTGGGTTGGCATCTGTGGTCATTTAGAACTGGGAATACTTTGGTCCAAGCTCTTCTGGCTTTCATAGTTTGCACTGAAAAGTCAGCTGTAATCCTAATGGGTTTTCCTTTATGTGTGACTTGTTTCTCTTTTGTAGCTTTCAGTATTCTCTCTTTGTTTTATATGTTTAGTGTTTTTACTATGATGTGCCATGGAGAGTTTCTTTTCTGGTCCTGTCTATTTGGTGTTCTATATGCTTCTTGTAGTTGTATGAGCATGTCTTTCTTTAATTTGGGGAACTTTTCTTCTACACTCCTGTTGAAGACCTGGTTCATACCATTATCCTAAGAAGCTTCTCCTTCCTGTATGCCTATGATTCATAAATTTTGTCTTTTTATGCTGTCACACAATTCCTGCATATTCCATTCTTGTGTTTTCTTAAATTTTTCATAATCTTTGCTTGAGTGGTCTAGTTTGTCCACTTTATATTCCAGTCTAGATATGCTGTTTTCGATTTCATTTTTCCTGTTGGTGAGGCTTTCTCCTGATGTTTCTTATTGGCTTACTGAGTGTTCCACTTCCTTCTTCATTTCAGCCTGAGTATTCTACCGCTCCTTCGTTCTCGTGAGTGCTGCTCCTTCATTCTCACGGGTGTTGAGGCTGTTCTTCTGCTTGCCCTGGGCTGAGGGTTGGTACGTGGTGGGGACATAGTATTTTGGTTTCTTCATGTTATTTTTTCTCTGTGACTTTGACATGTGGATTTCTTTTGTAGTTTCTGATTCTTGTGTGAGACTCAAGCCTTCCTTTGTTGAGTTTAGGTCTGCTTCTTTTTGTAAACTTTATGTGCCTTTGTGGTTTACTTGTTGGGCATGGAAATCTGGTTCTCTAGGCTTCAGGTTCTCTCTTTTGATTTTATATTGGAGTGGCCAAATTGCTTTCATTCTGTTGCTCAGGAGTTCCCAGAAAGCACCAAGTTGGATGAGGATCAGATGCTCTCAGGCTTTCTCCTCAGGTCTGGATCCCTCCAAGAAAGATGCTGGCCTCAGGAATTTCAGGGCTGCACTGGCCTTGGAGCAGAGCCCAGGAAAGATGCTGGCTCCAGGAAGCTAGTGGCTGTGCTGCCCAGGAATGCAAAGGGAAGTGGTAAAGAGAAGAGGCCGGAAGGCTCCTGGGGACTAGGGAGGAATTGGGTTGGTCTGGATGTATGGGATCAGGAAGCAGTGGGGGTTTGGGCCAAGAGGCCATTCAGAGGTCTGGGGTGCCAAGACAGGAAATGTGCCAGTCCCTCTGGTAGGAGGAGAGATGGGGTGGGGGAGCTAGGAGGGTGAACGGGGCTGGGGAGTCAAGGCCCAATGGGCACAGTCCTGGTAAACAGTTCTTAAGCATCTTCTTGTCTATTCACTTTGGAGAGAAGAACCAGGAGACAGCAACTTGGGGCTGTGGATTGTCTCATGAAAATTGATAGGTACAACTATGTAAGAGTTTAAGGAAAATGGAAAAATAAAATATAAGCATGATAGTAGCTAGTAGATGGATGTTCTAGTTTGGTTTCCCTTGCAGTGATTAAACATTGAACAAAATCAACTTGGAGGAGGACAGGGTTTATTTCACCTTACTGCTTACAGTCTCTCCTGGGTGGTAGCCAAGGTAGGAACTCAAGGTAGGAACCTGGAGGCAGGAACTGAAGCAGAGTCTATGCGGGAACAGTGCTTACTGACTTGCTCCCCCTGGATTGCTCAGCTACTTATTTTATACAGCCCAGGCCCACCTGCCCCAGGATAGCACCAGCCATGTTGGGCTGGGCCACCCTACATCAATTAACAATCAAGAAAATTCCTCATAGATATGACCACAGGTCCAATTGATGAAGGAAATTCCTAAATTGATATTACCTTTTCTCAGGTATCTCTAGTTCATATCAAGTTGACAAAAACTGACCAGTACAATCCATAAGAAAATATTTTTATTTGGTAATGAGGTTACTTATATGGATGAAAATATGATCAACTGGCACCAATCTGTCTCTAGGAGAAGGGGAAGGTTGACTAGTCATGCCAGTGCAGTGAGTAGACTTTGCTTTTAAGTACGTGCACTTTGCTTAAAGTTGGATGAGTCACAGCGATAATGTTAACTTAGAAATTTTCACTGTACATTTTGGGGGCCATGACAGCATTACCTATGTTTTCTCAAATAGTTATCAGGAATATGAAACAAATAAAATGTCAAAATGATGACTTTGGTTAGGGCTCAGAGCAAGAATTGAGGGAGCTTGAAGAAGCAAAGGAACTTAGAAGTTCTCAATGTTTTTAGTTTATGCATGTTTGCAGATGATGGTGGCATTAACTGAATTAAGAAAAACTGGAGGAAGAACAGGATTGTAAGGTGGAAAAGAAAGAGTTTGGTTTTTCATATGTGAATTGAGATGCTTGTTATAGTTGTCAGTGGTGAAACAGACATGTGGGCATGTCAGGGAGAATCAAGGAGTTTTAATTTTGAGTCTCATCAACAACCAGAATGTGCTTGAAGCAATGAGATTGTATGATACACTTCATGGCATGCGAATAGACATAAAAAGAGAAGAAGACCAAGTCTCAAGATTTAAAAACTCTTTGAAATTGGGAAGAGGTCTCTGATTGAATACAGGGTTTTATTTCAATTTTCCTAAAGATTTTGAGACTTGATTTATGTCCTAATATGTGGTCAGTTTTGGAGAAAGTCCCAAGGACTGCTGAGAAGAAAGTGTATTCTTTGGTGTTTAGTTGAATGTTATGTTAATGTCTGTTAGGTCCATTTGATTTTTGATGTCATTTAACTCTAGGGTTTCTTTATTTAGTTTTTGTCTGGATGTCCTGTCTATTGGTGAGAATGGGGTGCTGAAGTCACCCACCTCACTGAGATGCAGTCAATGTGTGATTTTAGATCTAATACTATTTCTTTTATGAAATTGGGTACACCTTTGGTACATATAACTTCAGGATTGTAATATCCTCTTGGTGGATTTTTCCTTCAATGAGTGTGAAGTAGCCTTCCCTATCTCTTCTGACTAGTTTTAGTGTGAAGTCTATTTTGTCAAATATTAGGACAGCTGTGCCTGCTTGTTTCTTAGCTCCATTTGCTTAGAATACCCTTTCCCAAGCTTTTACTCTGAGGTGGTGTTGATTGTTGATAGTGAGGTATGTTTCATGGAGACAGCAAAAAGATGGATCCTGGGATCCTGCTTTCTAACCCAATCAGTTAGTCTATATATTTTTATTGGGGAATTTAGATTTAATATTAAGAGTTATTATTGACCAATGTTCATTAATTTCTGCTATGTTGGTGTTGTAGTATAGTTTTCTTAGACCTCTTTTCTTTAACTTTTCTGGAATTATTTATTCCTTGTGCCCTCGTGTGTTTAATCTTCTCATCAGATTGAAGTGTTCCTCATAGTATGTAAAGTGATATTAAAAACCGAACAACATTCCCAGAAATAAAAAGTGACAAATCTGCTTTATTGTTTTACCAAAAAGTTTTATTTTATTAAACAAAATTGGATGACCAAAGAGCATGTTTTACTTTCAAATACGCAAAGAAAGAAAAGTAATAATTGCATATGACTAAGAGAAAAAAACTTTAATATATTTAATTTTCTTGCTAAAGATTAGATTTGACTATAGAAATTTCTAGTGACAATGGTTAAATCAAACTTAAATGGGAAAATAATCACAAAGAATGCCTGTGTGTGCTCCAGCTATTGGAGTTTTGATCTATCTATCTATCTATCTATCTATCTATCTATCTATCTATCTATATCTATCTATCTATCTATCTATCTATCTATCTATTACCTACCTACCTACCTACATAGTGATCCTTTCAGATACTGAGAAATTCCCATGTAGAGGCAGTAGAAATAATTTTTGATATATCATTGAACATACTCAACTTTCTCCTATAGAGTATATTTTAAAATTTACATTAGAAATTATAAAATTAATATCAATATATGGCAATATAGAAAGTATATGATCAACTCATATTTTAGAAATATATGGAAGGAAGGGCTTAAGTAGATGCCAGATTTTATAAAATCAGACCATGTCAAACCAGCTTAGTTCTTCTACGACAATCCACAAAGATAAGACTCATTTGAAAAGCACAATCTCTCAGTTTCAGCAAATGCTTTTGTTCTGTTGCATGTAGCATGTTACTGAGTAGCAAAGAAGATACGGTGTGAGGTTCAGTTCTCAGTGGCTAGGTACTAAGCAGCTGCATCTGGACACTGATGTTAAGAGGCATTCACAGGAATTTCTCATGGACCCCTTTGAAGTGAAAAACTTGATAGAAAGTCCAAATAAAATATTGGAGATGTCACTAGTTAGAGCTGTAGATTCCACAAATGTACCTACTTGTCGCTATCTGGGGCTAAGTCAGCTTCAGAGCAGTCTTGAGATACTAGAAGGAAAAACTGTAAAACATTAATACTGCCAAGAAAACTAGAAGATGTGGGGAATACTTTGGAACTGGCAACACGGCACAGGAAGAATGAAAATTTAAAAAAATCAATGGAAATTAAAAAAAATCCAGTTGTTTTTGTGGGACAGAAGATGAGTTGAGTGAAATATATCTACTTGTTAAACAGAATGAAAAGGAAATGAAGAATGAAAGAAGGAAGGAAAAAATGAGATGGGAAGGGGGGAGGGAAGAAGGCAAGCACAGACTGTAGATTTTATGTATATGTCAGACAAGGTAGAAAAATGTCAGTCTTCTACCCAACACTAAGGATACTTATTTCTGTTAGCATTATGTCTATATCCCACAAGTGCAATCGGGCTCGAGTCTTGATTTTGGATGCCCATGGCTTTCACATTTCAGACACTCAGCTATAAGCTATATGCCCAGCCCTGACTTTTACAGTATAAATGATTGGAAATACAGATTGCATGACATAAAAATTATATGAGATTTAACTTTGGTGTCCATGACTAAAGTCTGGTTATAGTAGAGCTCAGCTAGGCTCATTCTTATACGTTCTTTCTTGTGGCTTCTTTAGCGTCTTGCAACCAGAGTTGAGGAGATGAGACTGAGATCATATTGCCCACAAAATCTAGAATGATTACTGTTTGACTCTTTGCGGAAAACTTTCCTGACCCCTAACCTATATGATTACAGCCACTTGCTTAATGCATTGAGGTTACCTCCTGCGTCTAGAAGTTTTCCTTGTTGTAACAGAAATGAACACCCCTAGGGTCAGCTGATGAGTATAGACGACACATCTTTTGTAGTGTCTTTGACATGGCTTTGGGTCCACAGAAGAACACGCCAATGGTGCTACTGCCAGAGGGAAAAGAAAGGACAAGAAATGAGCGTTACCTGGGCAGGGCCAGCCAGAAGCCAAGACAGACAGGAAATTAGGAAGCAGCCATGGCTGCAGGTCATTTATTTTCTTATTGGTGTTGGCGTCCTTTTCCCTTAGATTCCTTCTTCTAACTTCCAACACCATGGTCCCTCCAAGCTGTCTAGAGCCCTGTGAGTCTTGGAATCACAAAAACTGGGGGCCCAAGAGGACAGAGGCTGGATGGTTGTGATGATAGCACAGTTTGCCTTCAATTACTGTGACAAAACACTGGCCAATACCAACTTGGGGAGGAAAGGGTTTATTTTATCTGACATCTCTCGGGTCACAGTTCATCACTGAGGGAGCCCAAGGTAGGGACTCAGGGCAGAAACTTGGAGGCAGGAGCTGAAGCAGAGGCCATGGGGGAATGCTGCTCACTGGCTTGCTCCCCTGGCCCCTGCTCAGTCTGCTTTCTTATATAATACAGAACAACCTGCCCAGGGGTGGCACCAGCCACAGTGGCCTGGGCCCTCCCACATCACTCGAAAATCAAATCAAGAAAATACCTCACAGACATGAGAAATTCCTCAACTGAGGCTCCCTCTACCTAGGTGTGTCAAGTTGACAACTAAAGCTATCCAACACAGTGCAGGGCATTTTGAGATGCAGGTGAATTCGAGGCATATCTTCTTGGATCTGTAGCTAGAATATGAACTTCCTGAGGTCAGGAAAGGGACTTGCTTTACTTAGGACTTTCATCCCAGCATCTAAAACAGTATCTGGCATGAGTAGGCAGTGAACATGCCTTTGTAGAAGGAACGGACAAAGGGTCATGTTGGGCAGGGCTGCAGGTCTTGCATATACAATGCAAAGATAACAATTACATTGTATGTTTTAGTGAAAGCAAAATGAGGCAGTGCCTTCAAAAAGATTTTAAAAGGGTTAGTTACAATTAACATCTTGTTTAACCCTGCCTTTTTAAATAGATAATAAAATTTATACTAAAGTAATAGCAGCTTGATTTATTTCTCATACTAGAATATAATTTTCAAAGAAGTTCTAGAGGAAGAGATGGAAGGGACCAAGCATTACTGAAAATGCTGTCATGTTGTTGTCATCCAAACATGGCGATCTCTAATCCTCACACTTCAGGAAACAGTGCTGAGGAAATATTTTTTGCATATATATCACAAAGCACTGCATTCCCCTGTGACTCTGTTTATATAGAAACAAGGCATTGATTCAGAGGTTCAGATTGTGTCTTAAAGTTGGAGCATATCAATCCCTTTTGGTGAGTACAAAGATGACAGTTTTCATCCATTGTCTTAAACATTACTGTGTCGTCTAGCATTCCCCAACCCCCAATCTCCAGCATAAGCAGAAGTACTTACTCTAGTCTAGGTCTAAAGTCCCCGTACTACTGTATATAAAACCACCTAGGCAGATTGTTAAAATGCAGATTCCTTGGTTGGAATTCACGAAGTGTATGTCTGGATGGAGTCTAGGTGATATTCAGGCAGATGGCCCGGTGGAGCCATACTTTGAGAGAGACTGCCTCAGAGAAATGTTTCATTCAGATCCAGGGCCAGCCCAGTCTGCCGCCTCTATTCGGTCCACCTGGCTTTCATTAGGGTGTGCCTGTGTAGTCCCACACCTCTGCTTGGATCAGCAACATGGTTCTCTGCAATGTATCAGAGCCTCGCTTTAATGATGCGTTCCAAAAACTGTGATGGTCATGTTAGAAGTGGATGGTTTAATCACATTTCAAACTAGCTTCAAAAGAACTTATCAAATGGCTTCATTTACAAATGAAAATATGTTTAAAATGTATAAGTGCTACTTTCAAAGATATACTTCTCACGGCTCAATTTGAGAAAGCACTTTTCAGAAAAATGTTTCCTACTGAAAAATATGACTTGAAGCAATTTTCAGGTGTTTATGCAAATGAAAAGTAAATGGTTAAGGAAGTTGTTGTCTACTCCACACTGAGGAGCTGAGAGCTTTGGGCACATTAATTATCTTCTCAAAGCCTCAAAGCCCCTTTGCCTCATGCATAAAATCAGCAGCATTAGAGTCCTTCACTCTTAGGGTCTCTGTGCTCCCAGATTCTGTGAGGAGGCAATTAATCATGGAAAGTTCTACTTTGGCTGGTGCGCAGGGCATGGTGGCTCTCTGTGACTGTTAGTTTACGAATGTCATATTGAACATGCCCACAGGGCTCTGTTTGCTCCACAGAGCTGAAGAGAAGATGAGAGGCGGGATGTGAACACATAGACCATTATAAAATTACTGGGATCAGTACTGTCTTCTGAGCTCTGGAATGAAGCATTTGTGTGATAGACAGTCAGGTAAGACCCTTCCTGGTGAGGAGTCACAGCTTTGCTTTAGGTCAGATGCACAGAGGTATCCTTGCATCCATTTTCAAAGATGTTGTTATGGGTGGTGATATTTTTCCATTAGTGTAGATGTCACCAAAGAGATTGCCACTAGCTCATTCCCAACAGGCTAAGACCGCCCTTTCGTTCACAGCCACAGTCACTGTTTGCAGAGGCTGATGGTGCTCTTTGATGCCCTGCCTTTAAGACCCCACATGAAAGCATTCTGATTGAGGCTGCCAGGTGTACCACTGGTGTCTCCAGCAGCTCCTAGCTCCCCTGCCTCTTTGAAGTTGGGGCTATTACACTGCACAGCTAAGTACGTACTTTTCTGTACTCGGGGCCTGTAGCTGCCATGGTTATACAATCACCAAAAAAGTCTCACAAAGGCCGTTCATTATCTACCTCAGTTGTGGTGGAAAGGTCAGCCCTTAGCTAGCTCTCTTTGTATCGCTGTCCCCACATAACGCATTCTGTGGCTCGTCTTGCTTACCCACCTTGGCATTTATGACTCTGAGTATGGCCCTTTCTCATCAGGAATGCATGCCATGAAGCATGGAGCTGAGAATGTGCACAAAGTGGTTAAGGCACAGATGCGGTTGTTTTTCATTTTTTTAAGCTTTTCTTTTATGAGGCAATGGACAAGTGCAGCAGAACCCTAATGGGATTGGTAAAGAAAAAGAATTCTATAAAAATTTAATTGCCCACAATTGCTTAGAATTAAAAAAGAAGATTCTCTGCTAAAGAAGTAGAGAAACACGAAGCACCGTTTATTCTCTAGTTTACAGCCTATGAGCTGCAGAGCTTGCACACTCACGGGGAGCAGGACCAGGGACATTAATGGCATTGATCAGTCTAAGTGGTTGACTTTGATGGGAAAAGGACAAATCTCACACAGGCTGCAAGGATGGTTAGCATTCACAGCATTATTGTGAGCTCTAATAAACAATAAAGAAGACCCTCGTTCCCTCCACCCTCTTAGATTTGCTAAATGACAACCGTGCTCTTGTCTGTGGGATTTACGTGCTTTTTTTTCAAAACGGTTCAGCAAAGCCATGCATGAAAGGCATCCAAAATGTCACCCACCAGGAGATTTCAGACCAGCAGATAGATAGGAGAGTGGGTGTGCCCAGGAGAAATCCCACCCCCACCCCAGATTCACAGGTCCTGCTGCTGTAAGCCCTTCTCTCTTTAAATTGTATGTTTGTTTTTATGTGTTGGCTTTTATGCTTGGTAAGTTATAACCCTGTAGGGGCAGACCCTAAACCCTGTTTTAAAAAAAATCAAATTGCTTTATACCCTGAGTGTGTTTTGCAAATAAAATCAATAAACAGAAGCCTCCAGTGGATTTATGGAAGCTTAGGAAGAAGGAACCAAGAGCTACAAAGTCTGTTACAGACAGTGGATGCACAAGTTCTGGTTAATCTTTCCTAGTGAATGTTTTTCATTAGAGATGCCTTTAGATGATTTATTACATAATTATATTTTATATAACACCATGTTTTTCATAACTACAGATGATAATTGTGCTGGCCAGTTTTCTCCCTTTTTAACCTGTGTCCCAGTCAACTTAAAACAACCAGCTGAACTGCCTTTCTGAATCCATGATGGTTAATCTTGTCAATCTGATTTAGAGTCACCTAGGAGACACACTTCAGGGTACGTTTGGGAGAGCATTTCTAGAGAAATTTAACTGAGGAGGGAAGATTCACCCTGAATATAGGCAGCACCATCCACCAGCCAGGGTCACAGACTCAATAAAAAGGAGAAAATTAGATGCGCACAAGCATTCACCTCTCTCTGCTTCCTGACTATGGTTACAATGTGACCAGCCCCCTCCAGCTCCTGTTGCCTGACTTCCCTGTCAGGATAAACTGTATCCTCAAACCATGAGCCAAAATGAATCCTTTTTCCCCAAGTTGCTTCTTGTCAGGCATTTGATCACAGCTGTGAGAAAAATATGTGATACAACATCTTAATTGCTCAGTTATTCATTAGGAGCTGCAGATGTCCCTAAGAAAGCTGGCAGTGTGGCTCTTTTCTGTCTCCTTTTCTCCCAACTCTCTCTTTAGACAGATAGAGCTGGATGGTGAGGACTCTTGTGTTTCCTGTGTCTCATCATCCTTTGACTTGTTCCTGCTAACCGCAGGAAGTCCATGGTTAGCACTACTGCTGTCATGGAGCTTACATTTGGCTTGAGGAGGAAAAGGAAACTTGGTGCCTGGTAGCACTGGATCTCAGACAATGGCAGAGCCAATCAATCTTTCCCATCCTGTCTTTTCCATGCTCGTCACCCCACTAAGCACTGTGAAGACATAAACAGCCAAGTGTTTTTCCATAACTGATAATCTGATAGATAATGCCATCAAAATAAGTTTACAGAATAATGATTAATCTACCCACTGTTTACTTAACTCCCCATTCCTCCTGTCACAATGAAATAATTCTAGTAATTTTTATTCTATTTTCATTGGGGTATAAGCAGAGATCTGGATGCCCTCTGGTGGAAAGGTACTATTTAGATATGCTGACAGTATCTCTATCATCCATTTATGACGGCTTTACTTTTATCATAAAGCTATAATTTACCATGTGTTGGATTTCCATTTAGATCTATTTCTTTGAGTGTTCCAAACATTTTAGCCATATAATGAATGTTTAGGATATCCTGTTAGATAAGTGATCCTGTATGCTATAATCAGAATGCTAATTTCCTAAAAATATCATTTAGCAACATTTTTGCACATATGCATGTACAAATCAGAATTGAAGGGTATACACACAAGCAAATGTGATTCCAGATGGATACATTTACTAAATTTAGTAAAAAGGTATTGTTTGCATTTCTGGAAACAATGGGTGGTCTAAAATACATTCATGTCATATGGTTTAGAAGCCCCCAATCATATGGTAAGTTAATACCCTCTTCATGTCTAAGTTTCATTGCCCTAACAAATGATGATTCTCCTCGTTTTATTTTTTCTTCAAGAGAAAAGAATCACTCTTATTGAAGTTTTGAAAGCAGTGGGCAACTCTTGAGAGTTTTAATGGCAGCTAATTACATAAAGTTCACACCTACAAGGCATGGTGAAGTTATTAGCAGAGAAGTCAAAAGTAGCAAACTATAAATATTATCTAAAGTAGAAGATGAAAGACTGAAGACCTGAGGAAAAACCTCTTAGTCAATTAACGAACAACAGTTGATCCACAGATTCCCAAGGGTGAGTAGATGTGCAATGTGTATTTGTCAAGAAGTAGCTGATGTGACAAAGCTGCACTTAATTTCACTCTGCCTGTCTTTTCGGACATGATTTCCTGATTTTTGAATACATGTCTAAGGTTGGGAACATAGTGAGAACGTTTACAAAAATGAAAAACACCTTCCGTTTTTGTACAAGACACATTTCTATAGATTAATAAGACATAGCTGTCAATGAATGTGTTTAATTAGCCCACTGTATCAGAGGGTAATTTGCAGTGTATGTTTTGAGTCCTTTCCTGTGCTTGTGAAATTAAAATAATATATAATTGTCATAGGTATGAGAGTTTGGGCATAGCAATAAATAGTTTATTGTTTTAAGTACATCCATTTACTATTTGTTGATTGTCTTTTAAGACTATACATGTGTTTTTATAAATCAGCTGATATAATTACCAGAGTTAATTACAGACGAAAACAATGGAATATACTTTCCTGTTTTCTCCTTCCAGCCTTTGATCTGTTTAAAATGTTTCTTCACTGTTCCTCATTTGTATTCATTTTGATGCCATCAATTTGTTTCTCTATTACTGTTATTTTTGCAATTTTCTGGCTCCTTTAGACCTTGCCAACTCTCTTTGATCTGCTTCCCTTCCAGCTTTATTTTTGGTGCGGTTTCTCGTGTTCTATAAAAAGTTTTGTGCTCCTCTTCCCTTCATTCTTTTGATTTAACTCCTTCTTAGAACAAGAACAAACTCCAATTTTGGAACAAACAGGTAAATGTTATTACAGGAGTTAGTCCTAAGGATCCTTGGCTCTGTGCTGATGAATATAGAAAGGGTTGAGAGCTACTTCAAAAGCCCTCAAGAACAAAGAACCTTTTCTGAGGCCACTAACAAATCCAACAATTCTTCCTGACCCATCATTGCCAAAAGATACCCACTAATGACAGGACAAGCCTGTCTTGTGAGAGTAGCCAAGTGGGCTTGGGAACAAACATCTCCGTGACTTAATAAAGGGGAAACATACTGTTTATCTCTTTAATAGCCATCTTGAAGAAAATTAATGTTACTTTGTCCTTTGTGCAGAACAGTAATTGGATTGTGTGTTTCATTTCTGTCTGGACAAAGGCCAGCATATTGAAATACTTTTCAATATTAGATTTTCTTCTTTAAAAATTAGATTTTATTGGTATTCTCTTTCTGAGATTTCTTCATTAAAAGCTTCATTAAGCATAAATCTCTTTTTATACAGCAGAAAAACAAAAAAAATGATTTTAAGGAGGCCATTTTTGAAGCCTTCTAGAAGGCCGGTGCTAAGCTGTGTACTGGTGCTGTGCCTTGTTCCAGGGACCCACCATTCCAGGGATAAGATAACGATCGATTTTGCCTGTATGTATCTAATATTAATTACATCAATTCTTGAAGTTATGTAATAAGCTAGGGTGTTCTAGAATCTCAGGCTTTTACAAATATGATATTTAAATTTTCTTTAACTAGGCAGCATGCTGTAGCGTTCAGTTCTATAAAGCTAAACCTCAGGGGCCTCTTCTCCTCTGGAAGACATGATGTTATGATGCATTAGGGAAAGAGAGTTTGCATAGCTACTGTGCTGAAAAGCATAGCTAACCATAAAGTGCATTTGTGCACTTTGATGAGGGTTTCTGGAAAGGGGTGAACACACTCCTGACGAGGGTGACAGGGAATGAAAGTGATACAGTTCTCCTAGCCTAGAACGTCCTCTAGTCCTCACTCTGCACACATGGAGCAGGCTCGCTTCTCACTGCAGAACAGCACTTTCTGAGCAGAGATTGTACAAGGCTAGTTTTTCCTTCATTCTCTTAACCCTCTGTGTTTCTGGCTCACACTGAGTGAAGAGAGATAATCAAATATGTAACAAAGATAAATACAATGCAATGTCAATACAGGATAATCATCGATACAACTAGAACTATATATGTGGATTTAAAGATGTATATGCTCTTGGTAAAAGCCTGCAGAATTGGGAGTAGGCTGGGAAGATATCTGAGTCAGTACAGTGCTTATCTTGCAAGTGGGAGTTTGATTCTTAGAATTCATATTTAAAAAAGCCAGATTTGGTGATGTGTGCTTGTTAGCCCAGTGCTGGGGAGTGGAGGCAGGGGGATCCTTGAGTCTGTCAAGTCAGCCAGCCTAGTCTAGGAGTTCCAGACCAGTAAGAGACATGTTTCAAAAAAAGGGGTGGATGATGGGTGAAGAAAGGCGCCTGGCTTCCGCACACACACACAGTCAGCAAAGTGGGGAAAATTCATCTTGTGATTAATAAGAATACAGTATTTATCAAAAACGATCCTGTTCCTCCAAAGAATAAAACAGAAACAAATCCCTAATTTTTACATATGATCTTATAACATGATAATTTCTACATATGAGCCTTTTGAGGAAACTGCACATGAAATTATCTCATCTTTTCTGGACAGGAACTAGATAGGTGTGATGTGAGGGGTGCTGACTCTCAAGAGTTTAGAGAGGTTACTGGGTTTAAGACCCAGGGTCCAAGATAGAGTAGGAACTGAACCTGGGTTCCGAGTCTCCCAAGCCAGAAGGTGTTGGAATGGAGGCACATGTTTGGAGAGAAGACAGTGTTCCAGCACAGGAGTCCAGGCTGAGCACTGACAAGAGCCAAAGCAACAAGCAAAGTGTATACGAAGGCTCTGGGATATGCTGACTGGGAAGACTTTCCAAGGCCTCTTGTTATGGATTGGCAGCTCTTGAAGCTGAGGCCAAGGAGAAAAGCTATATGGCCATACTGTGCAAAAGACTGTCTTCCCTTAACCTTGCAGTAGAGGTTAAGCTGTATTTGGACTTTCTTGTTAGAAATCTACTCTGATCAGGGCGATGGGAATTTTCACAAACTTTCCTTCCACTTCTCTAGACTGTGTGTTCAGAAGTCTAGAGCCACTCACAGAGCATTCTTGTCTTAGGTTCAGGGTTTCCCTAGCAGGCTGCCAGGGCACGGGCTGGAGAGTGAGTTGGCAGGAGTCTCACAGAGCATGGAGCTGTTGAAGTCAGAGTGACTTCACAGGGAGCAAGGATAATGCAATTGGATCCCTTTGAACCTGGATGCTGCCTGACCACTTCTTCCTCCTTTCCTCCTCGCCCAGTTTCTGTAAAATAGCTGTTCCTACTGAGTCACACAAATGCAATGGCAACTAATAAAAATAAAATGGCATCAGGCTTAAGTCTATATAAAAAGTTATTTAGACAATTATTTCTCATTGATGATTTTGTTCATAACCAGAAAGTGCTGCTCAGATGTAAGACTTCAAATCTTGGTCTCCAATACCGTAGTGCCCACCTGTAGCTAAGGGAGACAACCAGCTTTTGTTCTAAAATGATGGATAAATTTGTTTTCTCCCCCTATCTAGAAGCCTTTGAGACGGAACTGACACTGATTCTAATCACTCCAACAGTTATCAAAATACCTGAAAGCAAATCCTGAATCCATCATTCTAGAGTCCAACCTTGGAAGACAAAAGAAAAATGAGGAGGAACCCAACAGAGGGATACTTTTGGAAGCCCTTGTCAAGAAATTCCAACGGACTATCATATGAACATGTGAAAATTGCCCTGTTCTGCCTTTTTTCTAGTTCCCTGTCTAGAACTTGTAATGCTAATTACTCTTGCCTTTACTTCTCCTTCACAGCTCCTAGTCATGATTCAAGGACATTATTTTCCTCCTCAAGGTAAGAGTTATGCAATTTGGGAGTTTTTTAGATAGACCCACTGAAGGGGTACGCTAATTGCCTCACCCCGCATCCCTGTTCAGTATGGAAGAAGCCAGAGCAGTCTGCGTCCCTATTCCCCAGTTTCTTGGCTAAAAGTCAAAACGTCCTTAGCAACATACTCTGTTCCAAAGGCCAAAAATGTTGAAAGTATTTGGGAGCTTGTATCCAATTCTTAAAAGATTTTAGGGTTAACTCTTCAGAGGAGGGAATGTTACAGTAACCAAAAGCCCCATAAAAATAAATAAATAAAAAAATAAATCAAAGAAGAAGAAAGAATACATGAAGTTATCAGAAAAAAGTGATGGGGAGATATGGGAGGAGTTGGAGGGGAGAGAGTAGGCATGGATTTGATCAAAACACCTTATATATGCATGCATGAAATTCTCAATAAATTATTTATTAGAAAATAAAATGGCATAGTCCAGGCACAAAGAAAATATAAGGAAAATATGAAAAGGGGGCTGAATGGACCAAAAGATGAATTACACACACCAGAAAAGAATTTTATAGAGCAGAAAAAGAACCAGAGAATTACAAAGAGCTTAATGAAGCATGGTTCCTATGAAGGAAGACCAGTCATCAGAAATGCAAGAAAATGAACAGGAAATCACTGGAGTGGAGACGTGGTCACAAATACACGAGTGGGGCCTAGAGAGTTGGCTCAGCGGTTAAGAACACTGGCTGTTCTCACAGAGACCCGGGTTCGAATCCCAGTACCCATATGGGAGCTAACAACTGTCTGTAACTCCAGTTCCAGGGGATCTGACAGCTTCTTCTGTTCTCCGTGCATTGCATGACAGGGTTGCACTTACATACTTGCAGGCAATATATGCACACACATAAAATAATAAATAAAAAATAAACGAATTAAAAAAGAAATACACAAGTAGATTTTAATTTACAGATACAGGGACCAGATAAAAGGTCAGGATATAGAAGCCCTAAGTGTCGTGATCAGTAAGGTAGATATGAGTAATATGTATTAAACTCTGTGACACAGAACATATTTCCTGGCCCCTAAAGACTACAGCTCTTGGGATCCTTGCTGTCTGCTCTTCTCTCTGGTCATCTACTCGTACCGTGTCTCCACTTTGCATGCCGATACCTCCAACTGAGCTTCTCACTTGGAATCCTGCCTTATTCATTGCTGACTGGACATTTGGATGTATAAGTATCTTTAGATAACCACATCAAAAATGGAAACTTCTGGGGCCGGAGAGATGGCTTAGTAGTTAAGAGCACTGACTGCTCTTGCAGAGGACCTGGATTCAATTCCCAGCACCCACATGGCGGCTACAAACCGTCCTTAACTCCAGTTCCAGGGGGAATCCGAAGCTCTTGTCTCACCTCTTCAGCATTGCATGACACGGGTGCACTCACTTACATGCAGGCAATACACTTATACACATAAAATAAAAATAATAAATAAAGTATTAAAAAATGAAACTTCTGATACCACACGTCTGCCATCCAGCAACTCTCATGGTCATGCCCAGGCTAGTAAGTGGGAGCTTTTTCTAGTGAGGGTCATGCCTCATACCCAGTCCATCAATAAGTCAGGCCAGCTCAATCTTCAGAAAAATGTCCAGAATCAAAATGCTTCTCACCACGTCTGCTAGGGTTACCCTGTCTACCAAGCTACTCCCACTGCCTGTTCCTCACTGGCCTCTCCCCCTGTGCCTTGGGCCCCTTACATTCTCTCCTCTTATAGCAACCCAGGTGAGGCTATGCAATTCTTGGGCTTATACCTCTAGGTGGCCTTCCTCTGGAAATCAAATCTAAGGGTGATCTTCAAATGTCACTTCTAAACGGTATCTCCTGGGATTCTCTTTCTTAGCACGTCTGTTCTAACCACTGAATCCTGAACTCCTAAATCATGGCAGGAGCAATGCCCCTGTCTCAGGGCCTTGGCACATGCTCCTTCTAGTTGCCCACATGGCACATGACTTTCCTTCCTTTTTGCTCTTTCCTTAAACCCAGAAGCATTTAAAAAATGAACACAGTATTAGGGTGTGCTGATATTCAAGAGCTGTAGACGATGAAGATTCAGGACAGAGACTGAGGATAACTTTTGGCATTAGTTCTTCATACTTTACCAAGTTCTTCAATATACTGTGTGCGCATGTGTTTTCATTATGAAAACAACACTGTGCATGGATGCTATCATCTGTGTTTTATAAGAGGACATAAAAGTTCACATAAGCTGCCTTATCCAGAGTCACATAGCTAGAAACTTCTAGAACCAGGAGGCACAGACATTACTCTAGTCTTGCGGCTCCAGAGTAAGTGTTCTTCCTTCTATGCATTCAAGTTCAGTTTGTAATTACAAGAACAGTGGAGTGGAAGGGCAGCTAATGACAGCTGAGTGTTTATAGAAAAGGTGTTTCAGGCACCTCTATATGCTTCATTACATTATGTTTGTAGAATCCTGGGAGGCAAGACCTGTTATTTGCAGTTTGCAGGGATGAAGACTGAGTCAGTACCAGGGTAGATAGTTGGCTAAGATGTGCCAGTGGGTGTAGAGCCAGGGTGCACACCTAAATACCCAAGTTTTGCAATGGGGTCCTTACCCCCTAGGCCAAATCTCTGCATGGTCTGAGAACATTTTTTTCCCTCTCTGCTTTTGCTAGCTATGTTAGACATACTGTGGAGCTGGATAGAAGTAAATTCTCTAGTTGGGTAATTAGAGACCAACTGTACTCAAAAGATTGTTTTTGAAGGCATATGTTGTTTAAAAAATACCACTTTAAAATTGAGGTTAAGTGTGAAGATTTTCAACATAATCGGTAATCATCTGAGGCTGAGCCAGTTCAGCTGAGGTTTGTGACTCCTGAAGTAGATGACAGCCATCTTTTCTAAGTAGATGTTTTATCTGACTGCAGATTAACTTCCCTTTTTTTTTAGCAGCAGCTTGTCTGAACTTTAGGGAGGTTCTGGCAGGCAGAGGAAAGAGAGCTTGCCTCACTCACCTGGGGTGATTGTAGGCAATCTGCTTGAATTCCTCGTTCCAGTTGGGTCTCCCATAGAAGGTCTTCTGCTTTAAGCCTGTGATCACATCTGTGCTTTCATCCCAGTGTAAAGCTATGTGAATAGCCTAAAATAAAAATTGTAGTATCAGATAACGTTTAGAAAAAAAACATAGGAAGGAAGCATCTGTAAATAAAGGATGAACTCACTATCTTCATTTGGAGATTTAATACAAAATATTTTTTACAGGCCTCAAAATGCTTATCACCATTAGCAGTTATCTCCAATGTTGTGCTTTAGGATAAGGACCATGTCTCATCTATCTCTGTATTTGGCATTGTAGGGACAAAAATGTTCCTTATACATAGTAGACGTGTAAAGACATAGCCTCAAAAGAAGTTTTTTTTTTTTTTTTTTTTTTTTTAAAAATAAAAGACAGTAACGTTCCTTTAAGTAGAGATGAAAAAAGTTCACTGGATGCTGTGTGAAAAAAATTTTTTTTTTTTGAAAGGATCAGAGTAATAGAGAAAATGTAGCTAAGGGAAAACATTAAACATTTTCTTACTCTTTCTGCCAAACTTCTCAAAAAATTAATCTTCCCCTGAAGTCATCATTCATTTAACATTAAATCCAGGGGATTTGAGGAGGGCACTGCCAGCTTAAAGTGTCATAAGGAGCTGGGTCTTACAATTGGGTCTGCCTACTGAGTTCACATGGTTTAATGGACAGTTATTCCCAGATATCAGGACCACCCACTCCATGAAATACCTAAGTCTGTGGAGGCTCAAGAGTATTTGTGTAGACCCTACCCACATTCTCTCATAGACTTTAAATCATCTAGGATTGTCTATAAAATCCTAGTGCTATATAAATACTATGTAAAGAGTTGCTGTATTGTATTATTTAGGGGATAATAAAAAGAAATAAGAAGACCATACTACTTAGTACAGATGTATTGTCTTTCAAATATTTTCAGTCCTCAGGTGGTTGATATACAAATGTGGAACTAGTGAATGTAGAGAGTCAACTATACACTGTTAGGTTTCAAGAGATAGAAGGATGCGCGCAGTGAGGGTGGTGGGTGGAATGTTGGGGCGAGCGAACAGCCAGGGGCCTGGTTAGAGCTCTGTGAATAACTTTTGGCCTTCAATTCCAGTGAATTCACACAGTCACTGTGTAATTAGTGGCCAGTAGATAAAAGCCTGGGGCAGATCCATCCTTACGGTGATGTACGAAGCTGCCGGCCTTAGCTTTAGCCCCTGCTGAATTCTGGAAGCTATCTTGTTCTTTTCTCCTCAGGTCTGTGTGCTCTGTACTACCCCTGAGATCCATCACTAGCTCTTGAGCTCACATATTAATTTTCCTCCACTCTCTCTTACAGTTGTGACAGTTTGATAATAGCCCTGCTGGGCACAACTCATGCCCCAGATTCTTGCTTTGAGCATGACTTGTCTGAATAGTGTTCTTCCTTGTCTAAGAAAGCAGCTAAGGCCAGAGGGGTTCAGGTCACAGTCATGTTTGTTGTTTCAACAGACCAGCAGGCAAGGGTAGGTTGGGCTCCAGAATGCCAGGCCTCAGTAAACTGCTGTTCAGAAAGTCTGACCTCAAGTAACACTGCTGTTACAAAAAAGTTTGGGAACAGAATTCTATGCAGATTGAGGGTGGGGAAAATGAAGTGGGTCTGGAGTGACATGTCAGAGGGGAACAGCTGTGAGCCAAGACATGGAAGCAAGCGCGAAGTACCCGGCAGGATACTTGATCATCCTGCAGCTCTAGGGTCACAGGAAAGCAGCGAGGCTCACCTAGAGCCAGGTCACGTTGGGAAGGCCACAAAATACTTCCTAAGAAGTTTTGACATTATTTGATGGGGAAAAAAGGGGCATCCCTTAATTATGTCTGTGGGACCGCCCAATCACTGGTGTTCAAACATTTGGAATTATATTTGTTCCACACTTCTCAGCCCACTGTTCAATTAATCTCCAAACTCTTCTGATATGCCCTTCGTAATACCTCTTCCATCTGTCCCTTCTGTTCTTGTCATTTTGCCACATTGAGGTTGTTGGATTCAGTTTAACAATTGGCTATTTCTAAAACAGCCTCTCAAAGCTTGAGTTACTGACAGAATGTACCAATTATTTTTTTTTCCTTAAATGTTGAGATTAGTGATTTCCTGCCTGAAATCTGGACGTGTAAAGAATTTCCAACATGTCATGGGAAAAACTTAAAAAGGTGTCTATTTTAATTTACTTGCATTTAGGAAAAAAAAATCTATTTTATATCCTACTCTTGAAAGGGACAGAGATAGGGCAGAACAGGGCCGTGTTGTCACAAAATTGACTTGAGAGTTCTGTTTGGAGAACCTGAGTCTCATAACTCCCAAGTGACAGGGAATGGCTAAATGGACACTTGGGATCAATTTGCCTCAGAGGTAGAAAACCAAGCAAGGGGCTGGGAAGCAAAAGCCAAAAGCCATGTCTATACTTCAGTAAATGAATCATCAGTCAAAAATCCCACTTGGATAAGGAAAATGGTTATTTGGAAAACATAATTAACACTATATAATTCATTAAGACTTATCAAACCTAGTTCTAAGAAACCTAAAATTCAAATTATCCCAGAGGATAAGAAACCTAAAAGTTCAAATTATCCCAGAGGATTAAATATTTAAGGAGGTCTTCAAATAAAACCATAAAAATTCATAAAGTTTCTGAATTTCAAGCAGTGTTTTGTTCATTTGCAGAAGTACAGATCCAAATTATAATGATAGTCTGTAAGTGTGTGTGTGTGTGTGTGTGTGTGTGTGTGTGTGTGTGTGTATGTGTGTCCGTCCCTATCCACAGTACGCATGATCAATCAGTTATATATTTGGTGATTAGTATAAAGCTCCTTGGCTCAAAAATACTTTCCTTAAAGTATTTTTTATCAATGACAGCATCCACAGAAGCACTGATTAAAATACACATTTCATAACCTAATAATCACTTCTTTGTAAACCCCAGTGCTGGAATCTGATGCAATAACCATCATTTACACATTGACTATGATAGTTTTATCAGTTCTGAAATATTACCTCCAATGTGTTGATACACATTATTTTTGCCAAACTCAATCTATATTTCATTACTACAGTGCCCTGAAGACTACCTGCCCAAGCAGAAGATCATCTTGACCTTAGGTAAATAAACATATGTGTACACAATTTCCGAGACCAGCTTAGGAGAAAGAAATCTCTAGACAAATCATGTATCCTTAGTTATTTTCTGGCTCACATACTTTTCAATATGAAAGGCTGGATATAAACAACAGGTAATCTTTTCTGTTTTACTCTGTGCATCTCAGAGCATAAACTCAGAACCAATTAGGAACTCAGCTGATGATACGGTCAATTAATGATCATCACTGATGTCACTCTTAAAACGACAAACTCAAATGTTTTTAGGATTTCTAGTATCTAGGTTTTCTTTCTTATCCAAACTGCTTGTCTTCTTCTTCTATTCTTTGGTAAGATGGCTATTTACATCCTAAATAGTTGTTTCTGGTTTAGTTTTACTTCATTCTTCTTTCCCTTTTAAAAACATATGAATATCTCTTTCATGTTACCAGGCAAGCATGCAAACTCATTATCAAAATGGGCTTCTCCTAAGAAGTAAGGCAGTCTTGGAGCTCTGGGTCTTACTGATACCTGATTTTCATCCCAGCCAGTGAGAAATATATGATAACTCAGCAAGTGAGCTTTCCCTTGCTCACTCATCTGTGTTTCCAGTGACAGTAAAAGATCTGCAAACCACTCAAATGCCGTGGCATCCCGGCAAATCCAGTAGAAATACACCTGTCAGGAGAGAAGGCAGGAGAGCTGATCTATTCCTCTTCTCATAATGTGCTGATAATCACAGACTACTTTATCTCCATTAAATTATTTGAACCCAAATAGGCACTTCTGCAAAATCACATGCTTTTCTCTGCCAGTGAACAAACCACCACACTGATTTCTTTTGAAAAAAAAAATTCACATTGTGCTTGAAAAGGCCCAGAGTGAATTCAATGAGTCGGGGTTCCCGTGGGCTGTGCCAGCCTCACTGGATGAGGATCAACTCTCCACACTTCTGACTGTGCCTCTTCTGAACAAGATTAATAATCATAACTCGCTGTGCCTTTCACCGCTCCCCAAAGGGGATAAGCTGCTAGACCAGCCCCCTTCATCTTTACTTATGACCTAAGCTCGGGATTTCAGTTCTCTTCTCCAGAGACCTCCAAAGGCTTGGGCACTAATCCACTTCACCAGCCACGGCCTCTGGAGAATGGAGATTATGGTAATTGCAGAATGAAGTCTCACAGGTCAGAAATTTCCTCTCAGTGAGACCTTTCAGTGTCCAAGAAAGCTTGTGGGTGGGGGCTGTGCCTGTGTGTCAACTGCTCAAGTGAAATTATGTGTGGGGAAGTTTTCTTTTTTAAAAAAATATCTCTGTGTTGAGCAAATGGCAGGTGAGAAGCCGCAGTTTGCGTTTGTTAAAAGAAAGGCTTAGCTCTTGTGATTTGAGTTTCAGACAATTGCATCTAGAAGAAACCACAGGAGATAAATCTGTTAATTCTCCAGATTTTCTCCCTTATACTGCTGTCCCCTGCTGCCTACTCTTTCCTGCACCTTCTCCCCAAAGAGCTATCTTTAGGGTTCTACAGTATCTGTGGGATCCAGTGGCCAGTCTCTCTCTGTCTCTCTCTGTCTCTGTCTCTGCCTCTCTTTTCAAATATCTGTTGGATCCAGTGGCCTCTCTCTCTCTCTCTCTCTCTCTCTCTCTCTCTCTCTCCTCCCAGTATCATGGGATCCAGTCTCTCTATTGCTCTCTCTCTGTCTCTGTCTCTCTCCCCACCCCCCAGTATCTGTGGGAAACCAGTGAGCAGTCTCTCTCTCTCTCTCTCTCTCTCTCTCTCTCTCTCTCTCTCTCT
>NW_008329624.1:357038-381786 GCF_000622305.1 Nannospalax galili
TCTCTCCTCCCTTTCTCTCTCTCTCATCATTCTCACTGTCAGCCAGTCTGTAAGCTCACCCTCATATAATCAGATTCATAGACGAGATTTAATTAGTAATCATGAGGAAAAGAAAATCACAGAATGTATTTCAAGGCTGAACATCTTGCCCATTCTCTTCAGATTTATGCAGGAATTTATAACATCGGCAGCAGGAGGAGCAAAAGCTGAGGGGCTCAGACCTTTTTCTCAAGAACTGGAGGCTGCACATTTGCTGGAAAGCTCCTCCTCAGATGGATACTTAAAATACTAATCCAAAGAGAAATGATCCCTTAGACCATAAGTTCAATGACCACCCCTAAAAGACTCCCCCAACCCGGTTTTTCTGGCTGTCAGCCCTCCCTGGAGAACACAGTACACAGCCCCTCTGGGCAGCTTCAAATGCAGAGCAGAGCCCGGGTCTAGTGAATATCCTGAGTCCTTATGAACAGAAGGCAATGCCTGTCCTCTTAGTCACTGGCTCACAAATGCCAGCACCATGTTTCCTAGGGGTAGAGACTAGTCTATACTCTGGAACAATGATAATGAATAAGATAGACAAAAATCCTCATCTTCATGGAGTTTGTGTCTTGGAGAAGGACAACCTATAAATACATAAAATATAGACTACATCAGACAATGATCAGAGCTGTGTAGAGACAAGGCAGGCTGGGAAAGGTCACAATATCAACTCTGGTGGTGAAGGGAGACCACAGTGAGAAGGGGGCTCAACCATGAAGGAGAAGAAGGGGTCAGATGGTATTCTTGTTTCATTCTGTTGCTATGATAAAACACTCTGATCAAATGCAGTTTGGGGAAGAAAGGGTTTATTTGGCTAATACTTCCAAGTCACAGTCCATTGACGGAGGTTGAAGACAGGAAGCCAAGGAGCTTGACGCAGAAACCATGGAGCATCACTGCTTGCTGGTTTGTTCACTGGCTTATCCCTAGCTAGCTGTTTTATACAGCCCAGAGCCTCCTGCCCAAAGAATGGTGCTTCTTACAGTAGGCTGGACCATTGTGCTTCTCACAGTGGACTGGACCGCCATGCATCAATTAATAATCAAGGAAATCCCTCAGGCCAACCTGATCTGGAAAATTCTTAAATTGTCAAATTGGCAATTTAGCCTAAGCAGAACACTCCACCCTTGTCAACCTAACACACAAACTCATCACTGTTAAACCATAACCTTCCTTTCTTGTCCCCAAGATCTCATATTAATATCATAATATAACATACAGTGCAACTTAAAAAGAATCCTACATTCTTTAAAAATTCAGTCTCTCTATAAAAGTTCAAAGTCTCTTAACTGTGGTGGGCTCCTGCCAAATCAGAAACAAGTTATATACTTTCTTTTTCCAAAAGGGAAGAACTGGGGCATAAAAGCAATCATATCAAAGCCAACCCAAAATTCAGCCATGCATCCAAATCCTGCAGGTCAGTGTCTGAAATCTGGGACTCACTCATGATTTTATGGACCCCAAAGGGCTTGGGCAGCCCCACATCTCAGGCTCTGCCTCACAGGCTCAGTCCAGCCCCACTCCATACCTGCCACTCTTCTTGGCAAATATCCTATTGTCCTGGCATCTCCAATATCCTGAGGTCTCCACTGCAACTGAGGCTGCACCTTCACCCATGATTTCTCCTGACCTCCTTGAGAGTTGGGGACTCTGCCTCTGCCACATGGTACAGGGGGCAGCTACTCTCTATGATTCGTTCAGTCTTGCATCTCCCATGCCTTCAAAACCAGTATCAAGTGTGTAACCATTACACATTGCTAAGTTCAGCTACCATCTTGAGACCCCCTGGTAACCTTGGACCCCCCCCCGGCCCTGGACTGCAGCTTCTGTGTGCTGACCCTGAGGAAATATTCCTAGAAGATTTCATCTCAATGATGCTTATCTCTTATTAACCACAGTTGCTTCTTCAGCCCCAGTATGATCAGCAACCACATGTTCCCACATGCAGTCTCACATGAATGGCCACTAGTCCAGTTATTAAGTCCTTGCTGTCTTCTAAAACTCACAAGCCAGGCTGCCACAGTCCACGTTCCCCTCAGCATTATCCTTCAGAACAGTTCATTAAGCTCTGAGCGCTCTTTCTGCCTCTTTCAGTTCCAAAGTCTGCCATAATTTTCCAACAAGAAAGTCCAAAGGCATAAAAAGCCACATGGTCGGGTCTCTCCCAGTTACAACCCACTTCTGGTTCCAATTTCTGTCCTAGTTTCCTCTCTGTTTCTGTGATAAAAAAATACTCTGACCAAAAGCAACCTTGGTCAGGAAAGGATTTATTTGGCTTACACTTCAAGATCACTAAGGAAAGTCGGGACAGGAAATCAAGATAAAAACCATGGAGGTACATTGTTTCCTGGCCCACTCTCTGTATTACTCACAGGCCCATCCTTATCTAGTTAGTTTTCTTATACAGCAAAGGTTGACTTGCCCAGGGAATGGCACCTGCCCATAGTGGGCTCGGCCTTCCTACATCAATTAATAATTCAGACAATCCCTCATAGACATACTCATAGACCAACATGATAAAGACAGTTTCAGGTGATTCTAGGCTGGGTCAAGTTGACAGTTAATGCTAACTAGGATCGATGATTAGGGGAAGAGCTCTGCAGTTATATAGATGGCAGAACTAAGAGATGTGGAGGTCCTGAGTGGACCTCCCCAGGAAGAGCCAGGGAGCCAATGGAGCTGCAGCTCCGTGCCAGAGAGAGCAGGAGATGGGTGATTTGGAACCTGGGGAGCTAGGGTGTTGTAGGGCTTTGGGGCATCGCAGAATTTTACTTTGAGTGATCTGGGGAGCTGTCAAGGGAACCTTGAGGAGAGACCTCTGGCTGCTATGTTGACACTGGTCAATGAGGGAGACTAGGAAGGAGGAATAGAGGCTAGCTGAGAGGCGATTTGATAGCCTATGCTAACAATACTGCTGCCTTCTTGCCTTTCATTTTGTGTACAATTTATTTAAATTATTTGAGCACCTGAACTCCCCCTTTAGATGGCTTTGCCATCTGTGGAAATGGAGAGCCTCTTAAGTGACTTTAATACTGTGCACACCTGTGTTCCTACCTCATTTTCTGCTTGGCAAGTGATCTTATCTGAGAACATTTGAGACAGAGCAAACATCACTGATTTATTTTTTATTACATCTCAGGATTTAAGGACCACACCTAAAATGTGTTTACATATGAATAATAAACCAAATATTTATACTCCTTTGCAAAAAAGAAAAACAACAAACTCTCCAATTTAAAAGCCAGTTCCAGTCTTTCTAGCCTGAAGGGAAGCCCCCGCCTTAGTTTTCTCCACACGCTAATCTTTGTCTTTTGAAATAAAAAAAGTTATTCCTGCCCTTGCTTTCCTGTGCATAGCAATGTGTCAGTCTGCCCAGAGCCTGTGAGGCCTTACATGATTTTGCTTCCTTGTCATTGCTGTGTGAGTTGTTCCCTCCATAATTGACTTTTGGGGACACTGGCTGCTTTAGTGCAAGAGACAACGGAGAAAAAGTGCATTGGCCCTGTGGAAACGCTTCAGGCAGAAAAAAGGAAAGGAGAGACTTTGAACAGAAGAAAGGGGTATTTACTTTGACTGTCTTTCATGTTTCTAATGGTAGGGGACACTCACTGCGAAGAGACACAAGAGTTCCACCTCTGCATTTGGCCCAGGAGAAAGGACATGGTCAGTGGCAGAACTAGTGTCCCAAACAATGGGCGACAACTCTGTGATCTGTGCTTTCCAAGCCTCAGCCCACCATAGTCTCTAAAAATAAAACAAACCTAAAATCAGCTCCCTGTGTAAAGCATGGCTTTCAGCGGATAGCAGAGCCCCAAAATACCCAAGGTTAAAAGATTTTATTAAACAGAAAGTCGGTAAAAGAAAGTTCTGAATTTCCATGGTAACAAAAGTTACCCTACATTCTTGAAGAGACAGTGCAGACCCAGGTGTTTCAGGATTTCACTCTGGGACTCTGTGATGGGGTTCTCTGGCACAAGCCTTCATGTTACATCCTTCATGGACACTAATGACCTGACCCAACTCAGCATGTTCATTATGGAGGGCCGGGTCTGAGCCTCACACACATGATGTCGTATTCTCTCTTTGTCCTAAAGTCCAGGCTCCTCTGTAAAGATACCTTAGTAGCTCATGTGTACCAGGTCAGAGTGATCCGTGGTCCGCAGGAGATGGACCTTTGCTAATCTTTTGATAGACAATTCCAGAAAATGAAAAAGAAGTACTGTCAGTTGATTTTTCTACTTAGCCCATGGATTCTCCAACCCAAAGGTAATATTTTCAGGCTATGCCCTTTTAGAAGCCTTCATAATATTTTGGTTACATATATAACATGCAGTTCTTTAGGCCCCAAATCGGTCTCCCAAGAATGAATGAAAACAGCTACTTTTGGTTTATGGCCAACTATAATGAAGGGAAGTGTCCGTGAGGATACAGGTATAGGAAGGAGTATAATACAGCCATTGAACACTGTGGGCCCTCAGGTTATGTGACCTGTACTAGGACCCTGGATTCTCCATCGAGGACCTGTGGAACTGGGGCAGGCTATTTAACCCAAGCCTTGATTATCATGTGCATAAAACATCCACAAATGTAGCACCACTCATGAGATTACAATGAAGATGGAAGCATATGGCTTATTGAAGCTTTTAGTCAACATCTGACAAATGCCGTCAGTGCGAAGAAAATGCTTGCTGCTGCTGCAATTCTTTGTCATTTGGAGAAGTGAACAGATTACAACAGGCTAACATTACATAGTAAAGAGGAACATTGGCCTTACTTGGTCTTTTTTCTCACTGCTCACTAATGAATCATAGAGATGGTCATAGAGAGGAGGAAAGGCCTTGATTTAGATGGTCAGTATTGAAATTAGAACCTCAGATTGATCACAATAACCTAGTCCTTCAGGAGGACTCCCCCTCCACTAGGGAAAAGTGTACCCCAGGCTGTGTGTTCTAAATCCACATGGAGGCATTTCATAAGGAGCCTTGCTTTGCTACCTTGGCCACTGCCTCTCCTCATGGAGCAGGACAGGTCTTTGTGAGACAGGGTCTCCCTGTAGCTCCAGCTGGCCTGGAACTCACTATGTAGACCAGGCTGGTCTCAAACTCACAGAGATCTGCCTACCTATGCCTCCTGAGTGCTGGGACTAAAGGCATGAACCACCACACCTGGCTCGTAAAAAACTTCTTTTTATTGATTTATTTTTATTTTGTGTATGAGTGTTTTACCTGTGTGTATGAAGTACACCCATGCATGTGATGCCCACAGAGGCCAGAAGAAGATATTGGATCCTCAGGAACTAGAGTTATGAATGGTTATTAGTCACCATGTGGGTACTAGGAACCGAACTCAGGGCCTCGGCAAGAGCTGTCAGTGCTCTTCACCACCGAGCCATCTCTCTAGCACCAGTACTAGACATCTTTGTGAGTGCTTGTTCTGATTATAGTTAATAATCCTGACTGAATGGAGACCCGAACCAAAACAAATAGTCCAGCCCCCCTCTTTCCACAATATTCATGTAGAAACACTCCCTCCGTAGGTGTACAAGTCTGACTAGGTAAAGGCGAAAAGCAAGGGAATGAGACTCACACATGTTTTGTGCAAACTCCTTGGAGGCCTCTGGCTGTGGTTAGTTTGAGAAGGGAGGTGAATAAAGGGAGATTTATTTATTTTAAAATATTTCATTTATTTTAATTTTATATGTTTGAAGATTTTTCTGGCATGTATGTATGTGCATCATGTGCATACAGTGTCCTCGGAGGTCAGAAGAAGGCTTTGGATTTTCTGGAACTGGAATTACAGATGGTTGTTAGCCACTATGTGGGTGCTTTGAACTGAACCCAGGTCCTCTGCAAGAGCAGTCAGTGTTCTTGACCAACGAGCCATCTCTCCAGCCCCAAAGGGAGATTTTCGACTGTATATTTTATTTATGACTTTATTGTAAAAGGACACTAATGACTAAAGCTTGTGTGTTTAATAAACGAGGTGCTTTAGTACTGTCACCTCCCCGTAGGTTGTGGTAAGACCTCATGGGGGTCCTGGAGTCTTCTGAGGTCACCTAACGAAAGTGGGGAGCCCATGTATATTCAGGAGAGGCGGGCATGGCCTCAGCCACCCTGCTCAATCGATTGCAGCTCTAGGTAGTCAGGAGAGGTGATCAATTCCAGGAGTAGCCAGGGCTCCATTGTGAGGGAAAGTGAAAGTAAATAATTCCTCAAACTAAATGGATTAAATTAAATGCATTTTTCATTCATTAGGAAAGAGAGCAGTCCCTTCTTTGTTTTATTAATATCTTTAAGTAGAGTATGGATTTTTGTCTTTCTTGGACTCTTTCCCTTGTTCCCACTGGCCTGCACTGTCTTTTTATTTGAATTATCTGTTTATTATATTAGGTTAAGAACCCAAAGGCCATTTTGCATGGGACACACTATAAATACCCATTACCACTGTTATCTATTATTGAGCTGATGAAGAGAGACAATTTATGAAGGAATTAGATTATCTCAGTTTTTCTATAATCTATTTTATTGTAGTCTGAAGATTACATATGCAGTTAAGAAAATGAACCAAATCTCCCAGTTGGCATTTCCCGTGGTGCCGTCTACCCGGCTGATATTAAGGAGAACTAAAATGTGTAAGCCAATATATTTATGTCAGCAATCTTCCCCCCTTCCCCATTCACACACACCTATTTCATTCATCATTTTGACAGTTTGCACAAGCAAACTGTCCTAATTTTTTTCAAGAGCTCTTTTCACAAATTGAGTGTGATGCCGAATTAATCATAACCGTTAGGCAGGAGTTGGAGGACTTTTACCACTGTAGGGCATTTACACCCCCAGCACACAGCTTCCTCTGTATCGCATCAGAGACTCTGCTACCACCTTCATCTCCTTCCTCATCCCACAGGACCGCTGTGCTCGCTCTGCCTTTGACTTAGTCAAGTTTGCTCTCACTTCTGTGCTGAAAATATCCCTTTAATGACTTTCATTTCCACTTTCTCCTCTGCAAACCATTATACTTACTGTTATTTCACCTTCTTGTCTTGGGTAATCTGTCCCTGACAGCTTATCTCTCTTCCTCTTCACTAGCCACACACACACACACACACACACACACACACACACACACACACACACACTTTTGTATGTGTATTATATGTGTGCATATTTGTGTATGTGTATGGCAGTCAGCGGACAACTTGGGTGTTGGTCCTCAGCTTCCACCCTGTTTGAGATCACAGTCTGGTAGTGTTTGCCAGTGCCAGGCTAGATGACCCACCAGGTCACAGGGATTCTCCTGTCTCTACCTCCCACCTCACAGTAGGAAATTTCAGACACATACTACCTTGCTTAGCTTTATGTGGGTTATAGGGAATCAAACTCAGGTCTCCACACTTGCATGACAAGTGTTTTACCCACTGAGTCATCTGCCCAACCTCCCTTATGTCTTTAAAAATAAAGATAGAAACAAAAGCATATTAAAATGTCAGCTTAAGCTAGAAAGCACTGCTTTATGACCTCCAAAGAATCAACTATGGTATTGGTTATGGGTCTGCATTCACCTATAAGATTTTTAGAATTACGTGGAATAGGAGAAGGGTAAAGAAGCATCACGTCGCTAGGCATGGTGACTCACACCTGTGATTCTAGGCATGGTGACTCACACCTGTGATTCTAGGCATGGTGACTCACGCCTGTGATCCTAGCAGCTGAGAGGCAGAGGTAGGATGATTGTCATGAATTTAAGGCCAGCCTGGGCTACATAGTGAGTTCAGTCCACCCTGGACTACAGTGTGAAGCCCTGTCTTAGTCTCAAAAAGCCAAAAGGAGGGGGCTGGAGAGACGGCTCATCAGTTAAGAGCACCAGCTGCTCTTGCAGAGGACCTGGCTTCGTTTCCAGCACCCGCATGTTGGCTAACAATCTTCTGTAACTCCAGCTCTAGGTGATCTGACACCATCATTTGATCTCTGAGGGCACTGTATAACCTGGGTGCACTTATATACATGCAGGCAATACACTCATACACATAAAAATAAAAATAAATAAAATACAATAATTTTTTTTTTTAAAAGCCAAAAGAAGGAAGACGAGATGGAGAAGCTCCTGTATGCAGTGGTAACAATGGAGAAAACCTGGGGCAAATTCTTTTTACTGTGTAGTTAAAACTAGAGGATTGAACACACAAACATGTGCCTTTGTGCAAACTGGTACTTTGCACACAAAAGAGAAAATCCAAGCTAATTGCCGTTAACCATTCACATTTAAAATTCCAGCCCTGAACTCCTATGCTGTGTCCCCTCCTTCTCGTTATAAAAGAGAACAATCTGAAAACTGTAGCCTGGACCTAAAATTGTGAAGATGCTGTTCAATAAATATTCACCACTTGGCTCTGCTGCATTTTAGAAATTACACAGATGCTGACAGTTCGGTGGAAGGAATAGTATTTATATCTCAAAAGCATGTGGGCGGCCCTGACAAATACTAGTTACATAAGCCTGATGATCACTGTACTCACAAAGTTGCTTCAAAGGAGAGAAACTTCCTAAACATGAGCTCATGTAGGCTGACGCTTAGGAATCAGATCTTAAGTATAATTCTCCACCTAAACTTTCAATAGCATGGAAACATCACTTCTTTCGTAAAACAGCTTTGAAGTGGAAATCAGGATCACACAGTCTGGTGCTGACCCAGGGGCTCATCAGTGCATATAGATACACTTATGGAGAGGACAGGCCAATTTCAAGGAGCTCACAGGCACTTAGGACCAATAAGAGGTTCTGTGAATGTTAATGTAAGAAAGGAAACTGTTCTAGCTTCATTCTGTTACTGTGCTAAACACCACAACCAAAAGCAACCGAGGGGAATGAAAGTGTTTATTTCAGTTTACATTTCCAGGTCACGATCTACTGTTGAGGTAAGTCAGGGTAGGAACTGAAGTGGAAACCACCAGGCAACACTCTCTGATTCATGCTCAGCTAGCTGTCTTACACAGCCCAGACCCACCTGCCCAGGAATGGTGCCACTGACAGTGGGCTGGGCTTTCCCACATCAACCCTCAATCTAGACAATGTCTCACAGACATGGCCACAGCACAATCTGACTGAGGAAATTCTTCAGCTGAGTTTCCCTCTTCCCAGGTGACTCTAGATCGTGTCAAGTCGACAATAAGAACTAACAAGGTCAGAAGCTGTGCTATAGAGTAGAACAGCACAGAGACGAGGGAGGTAGAAGACGGAGGGGCTGTTCCAAGTTAGGGCTCTTGTAAGTCAGATGTGATGGGCTTGCCGTTGGTATGAGGCAGTCTGGCTCACAGTCGGTGCTGAGTAAACCTTGGCTGAGTGAGCAAGTGAAAGTGAGATATGCACTGAACAGCACCTCTGTGTGAAGCATGATGTGACCCCAGGTATCATGGAAACTGTGAAGCAATGAGCCACCTCTTCAAGTGGGCTTTACTTGGTAGACAGCAAGCTTAAGGTGACCCAAGCCAATGAGATGGTAGCTGTTCTGCTCACAAAGTTATTGTGTAAAGGAAAGAAGTTGGGCTTGGGACTGGCAGGATGGGTCAGTGGGTAAAAGCACTTGGGGTGCAAGCCTGATGTCCTGAATTCAATTCCCAGAACCTGTGGTAGGAGACAGAAGCAATTCTCTGAAGTTATTCTCTGATCTTCACATATACATTGTAGCACACACTCCCCCGCTTAATACACACAATAATAATGAATAAAAATAAAAGAAGACGGGCTTAGGTATCTGAAAGATCTAGGCTCATACTTTAGTCCTAATGCTCATTTGTTCCCTGTGCTTTGTGCTCCTTAATGAAAACTGAGAATACTAGGTTTTAGACTTATTTTAGAATTATGACAATCTAATAAGGCAATTCGAACATCCTTGCTTGCTTTGTGATTGGCTTTAGTTTTTTCATCTATAAAGTGGGACAAAAATAGCAAGTACCAGGGCTGGAGAGATGGCTCAGCAGTTAAGAGCACTGGCTGCTCTTGCAGAGGACCTGGGTTCAGTTCCCAACACCCACATGGCGATTAAGAACCGTGTGTAACTCCCATTCCAATGGATCCGATACCATGCCCTCTTATGACCTCTGTGGGTATTGCACAACACATGTGCTCTTACACACAGGCAAGGGGAAACACTCATAAAATAAAAATAATATACAAACAACTAAAAATAATATGTAGAATGCTAAAAAATAACAAGTACCTTAAGGAAAGAAGGAACCCGAGGGAGAAGAACAATAGGAGCCAGGTGTTACTAAGTGAAACGTGGATAAAATGGGGGTATTTAAATGGGAGGGGGAAGGGAGGGCTCTACAGGGAACTTTGGGGATAAGGGGAAAGAAGCTCAAGAGAGGTGGGACCATAGGAGACTGGTGTTATCAATGGAGAAAATGGGGACACTTTAAATGGTGAAAACATGGAGGAAGGGATAGACAGGGAGAAAGAGAGGAGAGAGAAATAATGCCTAGCTAGTGTGAAAAACCAGAGGGAATCATATTAGTCCAATAAACCAATAACAAATGACACGTACAATAGCTCCCCAGATAGGAGAATCCTTCTGTTTGAATTGTTGGCTAGGGCAGTTCAAGAGACTCCAAAAATAGCACAGGCTATTGCCACAGCCCTGATTGCCTCCCAGAACTCGAAGGTAAGACCCTATTGCTGAAGACAGAGCATACTTCAAACACAGGATTTGGAACAATGGAGTTGGAACTGAGCTGGAAGCCACTTCCCCTAGAGGCTAGTTCCCATAGCTTTGGAGAGCACTATGCAAGCTGCTAAGGAAAAACATCAATCAGTGGTCCAACACCAGCTTCAAGACCAAGTAACGTCAATGACTGGCACAGCATACGACACGGTGCAGTAGTGGCACTTTTATCTTGGGGATAATCCACAGCCACCTAATTGGACTTTTAAAGCCCACTCAATGGGAGGAAACTCATGTGGGTACTGTAAACAGACAAATACACATGGCTGGAGAGGTCATAGATTAGAGAAAACCCAAGACTGTCACATTCCTAGACTAATGTAATTTCTTAATATGTGCAAAATATGTATCCTTATATTTACAGGCAAGTATCCCAGCCACCACTCATCAAAGAAGTATCTTTTGCACCAGAGTCCATTACAGAGTACCACAACTGGTCACATACAGACATTGTCTGTGAATTGCCCAAGCCTAAGTGGCACATCTACCATGTAACCTCTACAACTAAAGTTCACGGAGCATAGAACAAGGGGTAAAGAGGACACTAATGAATAACTCAAGTCCCATTAATGAAAATCTCAATTCTCACTAGTGAAACTCCCTCATATGATAGAGGGCCAGGAACATAAAAGGTCACAAATGGCCAAAGTGTAGAGATTAAGAACTTGCAGAATACCGGTCCTTGGACAGGACTCCTGTATTAAACTTCACTCACCCAGGGCTCAGGGACCATTGTGGAAGAGAGGGACAAAAAGATTTAAGAGCCAGGGAGGAGGTGCAGGACCATATGGAAAGAGCATCCTGCAGGCTCCCGAGACCTTGCTCGTATGAACCTACAGTAATGGTGTCAGTATACATAAATCCTATGCAAACTCAGGTAGACAAGAACCCAGCAGAGAACTGGGGAAATGGACAATTGATCCCAATCTTAGCTGAAGAAATATTGGCAACTGATTACTGCTGGGTGAGGAAGAGCTGATCTTCCTAAAGCGAGGGACTCTAGATAGGGCTGGCTAGATCTCAGTAGATGAACTTGCACTGAGGAACATCTGGGGACACTAACTTGACATGATAGGTCTTAACACAAATGGCAGAATATAGGCATTCCAGTGGGGAGGGCTATGGGAGGGTGCCAGTGGGGAAGGGGGTATAAAGATGATTAAGATGTTCTGTATGAAATACACACACAAAAAATCAATTATGGGAGGGTGCCAGTGGGGAAGGGGGTATAAAGATGATGAAGACTGATTGAGATGTTCTGTATGAAATACACAAAAATTCAATGAAAATTTAAAAAGTACCTTAAAAAGAATCCCAGCACTTGGGAGGCAGAGGCAGGCAGATCTCTGTGAGTTCAAGGCCACCCTGGTCTACAAAGTGAATTCCAGGCCAGCTGGGGCTATAGGGAGACCCTGTCTCAAAAAAAAAAAAGATTGTGTAACATACTACATGCAAAATGCCTGGCTCTGCACCTACTTGGTAGAACATTCTTGATAAATCTAGGCTGGTACTGGTTTTTCTTCATTTTGTTTTGTTTTGACAGGGTCTCCCCAGTCCTAGCCTGTCTGGAAGTCACTATGTAGACCAGGCTGGCCTTGGTCTCATAGAGATCCTCCTGAGGGCTGGGATTAAAGCCCCATGCCATCATACCTGACATAATGGTCAGTGTTCTGGTTTGCCTTCAATTACTGTGGCAAAACACTGACCAATATCAACTTGGATAGGAAAGGTTTTATTTTATCTTACATCTCCTGAGTCACAGTTCACCATGAGGAAGCCCAAGGTAGGAACTCAGGTCAGGAACCTAGAGGCAGGAGCTGAAGCACAGGCCGTGGAGAAATGCTGCTCACTGACTTGCTTTCCTGGCCCATGCATAGGCTGCTTGCTTATATGATACAGAACCCCCTGCCCCAGGGTGGCACCACCCACAGTGTGCTGGGCCCTCCCACATCACTCAATAGTTAAGAAAATGCCCCACAGATGTGTCCACAGGCCAGTCCAATGGAGGCAGTTCCCCAGTTGAGGTTCTGACAACCCAGATGTGTCAGGTTGACAACTAAAGCTATCCAGCACATCGGTACTAATCAGCTTATATCTGTGGCAGAGATAATTAATATTTATATCATTTTATACACATTTACACAGTAATTCTGTATTTTCACATTATTTGTCTTGTTATTAAAACTCCCTGTTGGATATCATATTAGTTACTTTTCTATCAACCATGACCAAAAGCAACTTAATAGAAGGACGAGTTTAAGATGGTTCAAGAGGGAGAGTCCGTAATGGCGGGGCAGGCATGGTAGCAGGTGCCCGGAGCTCAGAACTGTTTGATCACATTTCCACCTGCTCACGGGATGCAGAGAAAGTGAACTGGAAGTGTGGTGAGATTATAGACTCTCAAAGCCAGCTCCAAGTGGTGTCTTTCCTCCAGCAGGCCTTTGTTTCCTATAGGTTCTTTCATCTCCCCAAACAGTGCCACCAAATAGCTGAGCCTGTGGGGAACATTGCTTCCTCAAACCACTGTAGATACAAGTTCTTATTTCTTCAGTGTGTGGAATAGGAAAACCAGTCCAGAGAGTTGAACTGAACCATTGTAGGCAGTGGGTACTTCAGTGAAAGCTGAATCAGACAGAGTCTCTGGGGAGAGTAGAATTAGGTGCAGATTCTCTGGTAAGAAATCTCACAGTGGAGTCGGGGAGATGGTATAGTCAGTAGAGTGCTTTAGAGTGTGAAGATTCGAGTTTGGATTCTCAGAACCCATGGAAAAACAGGTGGGGTAGCATGCCCTTATAATCCTAGTGTGGTGACATGGAGGCTGAAGACAGGCAGATCCTGGAAGGTCAGAGGCCAGCTAGCCTGCCAGTGAGAGGCAGTGTCTCAAACAAAATGTGAAGATGCCTGAGGATCTATATCTATAGCGGAGGCTGTCCTCTGACCTGCTATACATGCTGTGTTCCACATACACCTGAGCCCATACCCACAGAGAGAGAGAGACAGAGACAGAGAGAGACAGAGAGGATTCACGGTCCCCCTCCTGGTCCCCCCCTTGTTCCTACAGTACTGCATTTGGGCTACAGGGCCATGTGAGTGGCAAGTCTACTATATATTGACTGTGTCACAGAACTAGATGGATCTGGATTAGAATCCGGTTTCCACCTTTGGTTACCTGTGCATTTTCAGGAAGATCACCTTACTCTTTCTAAACTTCGAGATCCTTAGCCAGGAATAATAACTTGGATTATTTATGAGGTCAAATTTAAAATGTATGTCAAGCACCTGCCACTTGTGACCTCACGAAACATCTGATTTTACTCTCGGTTCTCAGTGGGGAAAATTCCAACTTTTGAGTCTTTGAGTCACACTGTCCTCAGTGCTTCGTAGAACATTATTCCTGAGTAGGTAGCTGGGGAAGGAAGGTTCCATGGCTACAGAGGAAGAGTGGGTGGAACAAGTCTCCCTGAGTGTGTGTTCTGCAGAGCCTATTTGAGAAGATTGTAGATCAGGTGAGTCTTCTAGGATGGAATGTTGCAGGGAAATTTCTTCGGTTTTGTGTCACTATATGGTTTCTTTAGGAGATCATGCCAGACAACTAATGTTCCATAGAACACATGGTGTTACAATCTGGATGTGAAGTGTTCCCCACAGGCTCATGTGTTTGAACACCTGGTTCCCAGTTGGCTTAAGGAAGTTGTGGAATCTTTGGGAAGTGGTGTGTAGCTAGAGGAAGTGGATTTAGGGTGGGAAGGGTCTTCAGGTTTATAGCCAGGTCCTACTTTCTGTTCTGTCTCTGTTTCCTGGTCTGTTGAGACGTGAGCAAATAGGTCCCACAGGCTACCACTGCCACACAGTGCCTTCCTCCCCTGCCCTCAAATCCTGAGCCCAAATACGTCCTTCCTTCCCTGTTTCTTATCAAGGGTCTGGCCACAAGCATAGGAAAAAGTAACACACACTGGGATGCTTTTATTGAGTGCAATGTTTTCCTTTAATCAAAGGAAATTGCAGCCAAAGGGTCACATTGAGCAGCCATGGGCTGGACAGGCTCAACCCCAAGCTTGTCAGGTATCCTGGTCCCTTCTGTCTTGACATCCTTGGTATTACCATGTCTATCTTTACACACTGCTATAGTACCTGATGCTGGTCCCAAGAGGGTTTGGGCTCAGAGAATGAAAGTCTGAAGTGTGGTATTTCAGCATGCTGAGCACTGTGAGCTAAGGAGAACCAAGGCTTCCCTGATCTTCCCTACTCTCCCCTCTTTCCTTCCTGAGGGCAAGGAAGGGCTTTTCTGTACAGTTCCCCCATTGACCAGGGGCTGGATCCTCAAGAATGTGAAGCTGAAGGAAGAACACCTAGAGTTGACCGCACTGCCAGAGCCCAGGCAGCTTTGCCCCAAGCTTTTGTTTGCTCTTCAGACTTGTTCACCTCCCCTAAAGCTCATTTACTCTGACTCTAAAATTGCCATGGCCCCCAAAGAAAAGAATATTTCAGGGCTAGAGAGATGGCTCAGCAGTTAAGAGCACTGGCTGCTCTTTCTAGGGACCTGGGTTCGAGTCCCAGCACTCACATGGCAGCTAAGAACCACCTGTAACTCCAGTTCCAGGGGATCGAGTGCTTTCTTCTGACCTACTCAGATGTTGCATGACACAGGTGCACTTACATACATGCAGGCAATACACTCATACACATAAAATAAAAATAATAAATAAAATATTAGAAAAGAATATTGAAGCTTCAACCATCTGGTTCCCCTTTGCCTTTTGTACTTTGTGTGATTTCTAGGAGCTTACGTATCAATATGGTTTGTATGCCTTTTCTCCTGTTAATCTGTCTATTGTTTCTTGTGTCTTACAGACTCAATTATCAAACCTGCAAGGGGTGGAAAGGAGGTTCCTTTGATCTCAACAGGGTCAAAGAATGAGGTGATATTGCTGAAAAGGACAAAGGAAGGAAGAAATCTAGTCAGAGAACAGACACAATGACAAAAGTGGGGTTTGGTGCTGCACAGCAGTACCATTGTGAGAGGTCTACCAGGTCCCAGAAATGGCCAAGGAAGGGAGGTGTGGACATGAATGTTTGCAACCACAGTACTGAGCTAAAGAGACTAAGGGGAAGCTTGCCTGCTGATATGACTAACTTCAGCCTGGTCACATAGTCATTTGCAGCCTGTCCACATTTTATTGAGATGAGCAATTACATGTCCTGTAATAGCAATGAAGCAATAAAATTTATGTCTTGTCATCTTTAACAAGATTAGACATAACCCTTCTCATAAATGTGATACTGAATGGAGATTTTTAAGAACATAAGTATAGTTAAGGATCCTTCAGTTTATCCCTCATAGTTAATTAAAATCCTCCCCAAGAATAGGCAGATGACAGATATTAGGGGACACTGAACCTTTTACTCCATGGAAGGGTGAACTTATGACTTTTTTTCATACCTTGCTCAGCCCAGGCAGGCTCTGTGACTCACAACACTTGTACCACACAGACTTCAGAAGCGAGGCAAAGGGGGTGACTCCAATTCCAGCAGCAATGCACACACTCACAGGATAGTGAAATACATCTGTCAGAGAGCCTCCGAAAGGCCCGTCCACGGCCAGCCTGAAATCACACAGTGCCGCCCATATGACCTTCAGAACACCTTGTCCTTAAACACAAAGTCATCTCTAAGCCAGTGGTTTTGATGGGGGTGGGGGATAGGGTTGGGAGTCGGGGAATCAAGAATTGTGGCCTTAGAGGTTGCCTAGGTATTTAAAGATGCTCAATTTGGGGAGAGGAGATGGATCAGTTGGTAAAGTGCTTAGTTTGATTTCCAGGATGCACATAGAAAACCAAGTACAGTAGGTAGCAAGCTCGTAATCCAAGTGCTGGAGAGGCAGAGACAGGCAGATCCCTGGGGCTCACCGGCCAGCCAGCCTAGTCTAATTGGTAAATTCTCAACAAATTAGGGCCCCTGTCAGAGAATCAATTGAAGAAGACACCTGACATCAGCCTCTGTCCTCTGCATGCATGTGCACAAGAGATGTTCTATTTGGAGAGCTTGGTTTAAACTTTAGGACTTGAGGGCTGACCTCACAGGAAGAATACTACTAGATCTTCCTGACCAGGTGCCATTTGGGGAAGGGCAGGGCTGTCTCCAGCTATGGCCCACGCCTTACCAACAAGGCCTGCTCTTTTCATAGTTCTCAGGAACCTTCCTTGGCTCCAAGCTGCTTGGGAAACCTCTCTCCTCTTTCTCCAGTTTCCAGGAGAGGTTAAGGAAAGGCTCCAAGGTGGTTTAGAAGACACATTTCCTTTTCCTAGTGGAATTCTCCTGCTTTCTTTTGTTTGCTCACATGACTGTATCATGTTAGTCTAGTGGAAATGAGTTGTTTGGAGTAAATATGATTTTGAAGTAATTTGTCAGTGGAACTTATAAAACTTACTATTTAAAATTTATTTATTATTTTTACTTTTTGTGTATGACTGTATTACCTGCATGTATGTAAAGCATCCATATCATGCAATGTCCATGGATGTCAGAAGAGGGCTCTGGATACACTGGAACTGGAGTTACAGATGGTTGTTAGCTGCCATGTGGGTGCTGGGATTTAAACCCAGGTCCTCAGCAAGAGCAGCCAGTGCTCTTAACCACTGAGCCATCTCGCCAGCCCTGAAAACTTATTATTTTAGATTATACTTCCTAAAAAACAAAATCTGTGACCAATAGGTCAGGGTGACCAAAAATGTTTTGCCTTTGCTTAGCAATTTTTCTTTATTAGGCTAAAGCACAGTCTTTGAATGATGATGTCATCTCGTCTTACTAGTTCTCCACCCTGGCTTTTCTTCCCTTTCCTAAGCGCCCAGTACCATCTTCTGCCATATGGCTCTTGCATGGGGGGCGGTCATCTTTTCACTTGAATACTTGTCCTCACTTTCTCCTCTCTCTTTACTTGGTTAACAGATAACTTTCCATGCAGTCCTATCTTACCATTATTTCCCCAGGGACCTCCTCCTGGACCCTTTAGGTTAAATTCCCTCACCTACCATTCCCCACAGCAGTTGTAATGTTAGCATTTATAGTCTGTGTGCACATGATTTAATTTATGTCCATCTTGATCTCTAAACTTCCAGGTCTGTGGACGTGGGAGCCTGGTCTCTCTTTGCCCATTGCTGTATCCAGCCCAGAGCTTGCTAACCACCCAGCCCAGAGCTCTTCAATAACAATGTGTTGAATCAGTTGTAAAAGGAATGTTTAGAGCATTTTAGTAGGCAGAATGTATTAAATAACTCCAACCATTCCAAAAGTACACATTTACATATGAACAAAGATATGCTAATTAAAAGGTTTCTAAGTTATTCTTAACCATTCCCTGAGGAGTGCCTGTCACCAGCATCCCAGGTTGGCTCGTCTGGGCTGTGCTGTATGTTCATGAAAGTTCAAATGTATTTATTTAAAAATATTCTGTATCTGAGACTTCCTAATAATTCAAATGAATTCTCCTCAAGTTAATCTTAATTAATAACTTTATTACATATTGATATATGGAAATGGAAGAATAAAAATAAAAGGTCATTAACCAGAAAGTGCTAGTATTTTTGCCCACTCTAGATTATTTTATAAATTATTAGATACAGAGGAGAGAGAAAATTTTACCATGGATTAAAATGTCTTATTGTTGATTATTTTTATGAGTACTTGTCTTTGAGACTTATTTGTCATTAATTTAGAAAAGATACTAATTAAATCCAGAGAAGAATAGTCTCACAAAAACCACAGAAATATATAATAAATTTCTAATTATTTAGCATTGGGAACCCCTTCTACCTCTGAGAGTGAATCATATTCTGACATCAGCCTGCAGGGCACTTTACTGCATTGGATGCAAGTCTAAGTCTGAGACAATTTCTTCTCATCTTACTGAAATCTGTAAGTCTCTTGCCTTCTGCCTTTCTAAGAACACATTCCAGGTTCTTTTTCCTTTCCTGTATCTCAAGAATTGAAATAGTTGATTAGTTATTTCAACATGCCAAGTTTGTTTAGGGGCCTATATTTCCCTATTTCTCATAATCTGGATCAGTTTTCTTTGGAAAAATTCTTTTTTCTACATGTGTGTCTGCATGTGTTGTTAGTGCATTTGTATGATGTGTTTGTACATGGCATGTAGAGACTGGAGGTTGACATCAGATGTCTTCCTCAATCACTCTCCACCTTACATATTGAGATAAGGTCTCTTACATCTACTTTTATTTCTGATTTTAGGCATTTACATTTGAGCTCAGAACTCACTGATTTGGCTAGTTTGTATTTCTTCCAGCATCCCCTGTCTCTACCTCCTGAGAACTGAGATTACAGGTGGCCTACCATGTCAACCCGGCATTTATTTGGGTACTGGGGATCTGAATTTAGGCCTTAATACCTGTGTGGTAAGTAATGTCCTTAACAACTGGACAAATTCTTGCTTTTGTGTTTATTCAGCTGTCAGTCCCTTGATTTGCATCCCAAGTTTCTAATAATATAAAGAAGAAAATCACCTGTCTTTGTTGGTTCCTTGCAGACTCTGGTGAGCAGGACCCCCAACCTCCACCCCATCAACCTCTTTTCTGGCCTTTCTAAGCTTAGGGTCATCTGCTGCTCATCTGCCCAACACGTTCATTGGCATCTCTGGGGTGCTGGATTTTTCATACTTGGCAAATAATTGCAGTAACTCTTTCTGAGCACTTCCAGGTCATACCAAGGACTTTATGGAATATCATAGCTAATCCTACATCAAGTCTTAGTGTGATCTCACACCTAAGTGGAATGTAAAACACAATTCTCATAGAATTAAAGAATAGGATAATGGTTACCTGGGAAGGGTTGGGATGGGGGAGGGGAGTGGGAGCTGTTGGTGAAAGGAGACATAAGTACAGTCAGATCAAAAGGATACTTTCAAGGGATCCATATTGCATAGCAAGGTGACTGTAGTTAGTAACAATTTATTATAATCTTGAAAATGCAAAGACAGTAGATGTTGAGTGTTCTCACTATAAAGGTGTTGACTATGTGAGGCAACACAACTGTTAACTAGATTTAACATAATGTACATATATAAACATAGTGTATATACACTTCAGAAATCATATTGTTCACAATAAGCACATATACTTTTATCTATTAGTTATATAAAAAACAAAAAGCCTGGGATAGCTACATCAGAACCAGTAGGTGTAGCAAGTGTGCACAGGGAGGCCCCAGGGACCAGGTTACATCAGATCTCCCAGTGACACTACCCGCCCTAGACAGGAAACATGCTGACTACTGAGAAGCAGCACCTGGTGCTTTCTGGCTAGGCTGAAAAGGCAGCTGGTTAGTGAAGGGAAGGACAATTGACAGACCAAGTTAACTAGATACACATGGAGCAGAAGCCAGGATAGCAAATAGGCTGGGGATATGGAACTTAATAATGACAAGGGACAGGCAAGGACCAGGGAAGCAGGTAGGCATTATATGTGTGTGTATGTGTGTGTGTGTGTGTGTGTGTGTGTGTGTGTGTGTGTGTTGGGGGTCTGCATACATTTTTATCCCTGATTTTAGGCATTTGCATTTTATCTTTAACTCTGGAATTTTGTTTCATTGTTTATTTTCCATCCTCAAAGAGAGAAGGTCTCTGCAGTCTGGTCAGGTGGTATCATCTAATTTGGGTTCTGGTCTGAGCACAGGATGCTCATCGCTGGCTTGTCACTCTTTACCTCCCATCTTTGAAATGAAGGCTTGTGTTCATCCTACCACTAGGCAAAGCCAGCGTGACATGTTTATAGTTCTGCCTTCCTGGGAAGGGGAAAAGACAGACAATAAGCTTATCTGATGTCATACCCTACACAATGGTGCCTAGTTTGTCACTAATAAATATTTTTCAAATTAAAGTAGCTAAAGAACTCATATTGGGCATTCATTTTTTCTGTTATTTTATCATTTTCTGTTATTTTATCTGACATTGTTCTAGGCTGGAGATGCAGAAGAGGAGTAACAGCATCCCACCTGTGGAAAATTCCATGTCAGTGTGTTCCCACTGTGATTTTTTTAAATGAAAATACCCGAGTAGTGGCCACTGCCTTACGAAGATGGGAGAAATAGGAATTTTTTCATGTTTCATGAAAATATCAAATACTTTCACATTGTTTTTTTTTTTTTTTTTTGGATCCTGTTTCATGTTCCTGCTTTTCTGGAACCCTCTACATGGAGTTCACGTGCTTTGGGGGTGATTCTGCAGGAGTACTATCCTTCTATTTGTCACTTAAAGGAGCCAAGACATGATCATTTACAGAGCAATACTTATGACATGTGCTTGTGCTTTGCTGAAGAGGGTAGTCGTGTGGGCTAAAACATGTCCCTGGTTAATAAGGTGAAGTTGTAGCTTCAGCACCAGACTACGCTCTTTTGAAAATAGGGCTGCAGAGATAGAGTCCCCTTAAGATGCGGTTGTATAGGAACAGTGTGGGTTAAGTCCAATATGACCAGAATAGAACATTCTTTTTTGGAAGATCAACCTTTGCAAATACAGTCTGAAAACCTCAGTCTGCGAAAGAAAAGAGCTCACAGAGTTGTCTGACTCATGGCAGGCTATATATAATTAGACAAGAGCTGCTTTTGGAGCTGGAAAAGCAAACTGTTCCTTTTTCCTGGATCATCGCCTACTTTTGTTGAACATTTATTTATTTTTTACAGAAATGTACTTGCTTCTCCTAAATTTTACTTTTTTATGTAGACTCTCAAAAATTTTTAAATAAACTCAAACTTACAACTTGGCATAAAGCTATTACCAATTTCAACAACATATAGATGCACTTAAATATTTTCCTGTTGGAAGTATGGTGACTTGACTGTGACAGTGACCTGGGATCCTACCTTGGTAGGCTGCAGAGCTCTTTGGGAACCTGTCCCTCGGCCACAAAGACCTTTAGCAATGCTTCTGTCCAATCTCCTGATGCTCGGATGTGCACACTGAAGAAGTCCTCCTGAGGAGCAGAGGTGAGGGTGAAGGGGTGCCACTCCAGTGGGGAGATGGATGGACACTGGATGAAGATGTACTGTCCAGGTGCCATCTTAAAGTCACGCTTCTTCATGTGAAGTTCCAGGACTGCAGATGGGTGACTTATCACCTGAATTAGAAGAAGATAACTATTGGTATTTTCACTCAGAGGAACTAATAAGAATATGGTTTTCAAGCCATCAGAGACGTGCACAACTTAAATTGTCTTTAAAATATTTTATTATTTTTGTTATGTGTATGAGTGTATTACCTGCACGCATGCGAGTATATTCATGTCATGCAATGCCCATGCCCATGGAGGCCAGAAGAGGGTGTTGGATACCCTGGAAGTGGAGTTATGGACAATTGTTAGCCATCATGTGGATGTGGATGCTGGGGTTTGACCCTGGGTCCTCTGCAAGAGCAGTCAGTGCTCTTAACTGCTGAGCTAGCTCTCCAGCCCCTAAATTGTCTTTTTTGGGTTATAATTTCCATAGACCATTGACCATTGGCTCCTGATGGTATTTGCCACCAATTTCATGCCTGGACTTGCAACTTGAACAAGAAGTTTATTGTACAGAGCTCTGTGCTAGACCTCTGTAACTGTACCTGGATACAACGTTATAGGTACATGACTCTATGCTGCTCATGGTCAAGTTTCCAGTAGACCAGTTAACCATTCCTAATTGAATATAAGCATGTATGGATACATAGATCACTTTATTCTATTGGACTTATTAAAATTGTCATCAAGTTATTATCATTACTTAAAAAAAAATCCAGTAGTAATTTGTTACCACTGGCAAGTATCTGCACACTTTCTCAATCTCTTGTGAATTAACCCTGGGACTTCTTTGTGCTGAAGGGAAAAAAAATTAATCTTCCAGCCATCTCTGAAATGTTTAATTTGTTCATTTTTGGCTTTGTGCTTTAGATGTAGGGAAACCCTGTGAAAGGGCTGTGAAACCTCCATGAGGATCTTATGCTAGCTACTTGCCCAGGGAAATAACTAATTTCCATCCATAGATGTCCATCTTGCTTTCTGAAAAATCTCCCCGTGCTTCAATATCTTCTTTTGTGTCAAGAGGCATAAGAGACCAAATCTAGTTTCCAGATACTGGACTAGTACTTTTCCATTATAATCTTGAGTTCCAGATTTCTGCTCTCCGTTCTGGTGCTGGCTCTGATGGTGCTGTTAAACAGTCTCCCTAGTAACAGGTCTGGGTTTGTATAAATTTTCCAGTCTGGTCTGACATCCTTTCCTGCTTAACTTTAACCCAGCAACATAGATACAGATTAAAGCAGAAACAAGAGTGTCTGCGTATCTCCTTTATGGCGGCAGTGAGGAGGCATGTTGTGTTCTGTTAAAATTCTGTCAGCTAACACTTGGGAGTGGAGCATCTGGTTCTTTTCTCTGCTTCCTTAATCTGCTTTCTTTCTTAAAATTTTTAAAATTTATTTTATGTGAATGTGTGTATTGCTTGCATGTATGTAAGTGCACCTGTGTCATACAATGCCCGCAGAGGCCAGAAGAGGGTGCCAGATTCCCTGGAACTTGAGTTACAGATAGCTGTTAGCCACTACGTGGGTGCTGGGAATCGAACCCGGGTCCTCAGCCAGAGCAGCCAGTGCTCTTAACCACTGAGCCATCTCTTCAGCCTCCATATGCTTTCTTTGTCTATCTGTGCCTGTCTTCCTCTAGCATGAAGTAAAAATCAAAGAGCCATGAGGATGGACGGCAAGACAGAGAAGTCCCACTAAAGTGCTCTCCAGGACAGAGCACTGTATATGTCCTTCCTCTCCATCTTCAGCCCTCAGCATCCTTCTTACTCTGAACCTTTGTCCTCTGTTCAAGAGTCACAGTTAAGAGTGTGTGCACTTGGAACCGTGTACATGGATGATACTGGCATGCTTGAAAACACCTGTCTTTATGCGCTGTTTATAGTTACTATGGCCAATGTAAAGCATTCTTAGTTCCCTTCTTCCTCACCAGAGAGAAGCCATAATAAGGAGAAATATAGCTAACTCTGGTGCCATGCCATAAGCCTTTATCAGAATTCTGCACACCAGCATGGAGCCTTGATCCCTGTCTCCAGTAAAATTAGTCTCACTAAAAGATGCTCCAGATATAAGCAATTATTCGAACAGAAGATGAGCCTCTAAATTACAGACAGTTCTGCAATAAAAATGGCAAATTAAAAACTTGGGCTAATAAAAAAATTTCATCTACACTCAGGCTTTTATTCAGACATAAAGCTACACTCCACTCATACCTTGGTAATGACAACCTCTTGTCGAAATCGCCAGAACCTAATTATTCTTTCACATGCGTACAAGACCACAGGGCCCAAAGTCCATTTCCAGGCCTGAGAGAGAGAGAGAGAGAGAGAGAGAGAGAGAGAGAATGAAAAAGTTATCCAAATATTTCTAGTCTGAACCAAATCAATATATAGCACAATAAGATTAGATATTTTCCTTTACTTTGGCCCAGTTATCAACAACAACGATGTCCTCTTGTACGAAATATGATAACATTCAACTATTCCTTGAAGCCTAAAGCTTATTTAAGAGATTAAATTCTCCTATATTGGTTTTTATGCTTACTTGATCAATGATGCCTTTATGTAATTAGAAATAATTGAATTTACAAAGAAATAAGAAAGCAGATTGATGTTTATGTTATGTATGATAGGATCGTAAATGCTCCCAAACTGAACCAAAGTCAAAGGCTTATAAAGGAGCATGAAAAAATAAATAAAAATTTCAAATATCCTCCTGGAACAGGGACCTCTGGCTGACTAGATTTACCAGAAGGGCAGATAGGGGGCAATGCATGGGGGTGCTGACAGCACAGTGGACAGTGGCAGGGATGGCAGAGTATGGAGGCTCTAGTGGGAGAGGAAGGCTGTCTATCTGATGAGTTTATATCCATGCTCAGATGCCAAGGAACTCAGAAAGTAAGCGACTGTGACCAGCAATAGTCATATATATATAGAG
>NW_008329624.1:382021-411073 GCF_000622305.1 Nannospalax galili
ATATTAATTTTTTTGGCCAATAATGCCTCACAACTAGGGCATCTGTCTAAAGGCAGACACACACACACACACACACACACACACACACAATTTTTAGCACCTTAAACCTCAGAATTAGAACAAAATCATCACCAGCTAACTGGAGAGCTAAGATAAGGAGCATTTTCAGCAAAAAATAAATTAGTGGGGCTGGAAATATGACTCAGTGGTTAAGAGCACTAACTGATCTTGCAGAAGACCCAAGTTTGGTTTCTAGCACCCACATGGTGGTTAACAACCATTTGTAACTCCAGTTCTAGGAGATCTGACACCCTTTCCTGGCCTCCATTTCCCTAGGGTATCTGCTGCCTACCTTGAGTATTTACCATTTGATGGAAATGGAACCACACTACTTTCTGTCAGCACTACAACTGGTCCTGAGGCTTGCTTTATAAAGCATCAGAGACTTATGAACTCACTGAATTTTAGGATGTTAAAGGTTTTTGGAAATCTAATCTCATTCCTATAGAAAAAATATCCTAACTTTCTGGAAATGGGTTCAAGTTGTCTAGGGAGACTGGTCTGGATCTCAGAGAGCCTAGGCTGGATCTCAAAGCTTGGAAAATGTCCTTAAATGTCCTTATTTCCTTCTTTGCCATTGTCAATCCATTATGACCCTAATCCTCTGATAAGACCTTGGGAGCAGGGAGGGCACCTCCTTTTGAGTTTGTGTGTTCCTACACACTATTTCCTTGCAGCTGTCTGGCTCTGTCTATAAGATCACAAGCCCTTTTAACATTTATTTTGCTTCTTTTGAGTTATCTTGTTTGTATTTTAATTTCTTTTTTTGCTTAGCTCTGGCTCTGTTTGCATGGTACCTGTCCTCACCTGCATCAGCCTTCTGAGCTACTTTCCTGGGGCCTCTTGCTTGCTTGATAAAGGCTAGGATTTATGCAGGCAACACAAAGCAATTTGACCCACTTACTCTTTTCCGCCTCAGTGGGATTCACCAACATGTTCAGAGTAGCAGAGAGAATAAAACCCTTTGTCCACTTGTGTTTTGGAGAGGCAGAGAAGATGCTCAGAGCAAGGCTAAACAGAGGAGCGGGCAGGAGGGCGGGGCTGGACTAAGCAAATCAAGTCTTAGCTTCCTTATGCTTGACGAGACTAGAAAGTATTTTAAGAAGTGGTTTTGATAGTTAGAGAAATGACAGCAATGATTCTTTCTACATGGGAGAATGATTTGCAAAGACCCTTACATAGTCTTTTGTGTATTTTCACAAATAATCTTCCATATCCATTTGAAAACACACACTTTAGACATCACGTAGTTCATTTTGGAGGTGTCAAATCAGCCATGGCTTCTGATTTTTCCACATTGATGAAACAGAATGGGTTATTTTTCTTTCCATGGTTAGTCGGGAAGGAGAATGTAAGCCATTAATCCTTGGCTCGATCTCTAGTCTACTATATAAATTGCTCCAGAAGGAGATAGCATGGTTTATTTATACTGTGATGCTCCTGGAGCCCCTTGAAGTTCAGGGAATGAGGGTGAGCTACAGCCAGCAAGGAATATTAGGGAACTGGTCCAGCTGTGGTGATCAGCATAGATAAGAATGAGTAGATAAGGGAGGTCATGCCCTCCCTCATCTCTTACCCTGTGTCTTCAGATACATTTTGAACTTGTGTTTATATGTGTTCACGTATGTACAGTGCACATGTATCTACATGCAGTTGGACGTGAGAGGTCAACTTTGGGCATTGTTCTTCAGGAGCCTTCCAAACCTTTTGTTTTGAAACAGGATCTTTCACTGATCCCTGGGGTTCACTGAGTGGATTGGTAGCAGGTACCTGTCTCTACCTGCCAGTGCTGGGATTACAAATATGTGCCACTATGCCTGGCTTTTATGTAGATGCTGGGGATTGAACTCAAGTCCTCATGAGTTCATGGAAAGCATTCTACTGACTGGGCTATCTCTCCAGCTCATATCTTGGACTATTTTGTGTTTGAATTTTCTTATTTTCAAAATGGGAAATGATTGGAGAAAAACTGTTATTTAAGTTCCCTCCAAACTGTTAAATATTTTTGCTTATTCTCAGGGATGAATGCAATATTAGGGACATGTACTTGCAGGCAGTAGCAGAGAAATGATAAAGGAAGTCCTGGAGGAAGGTCACAGGTTTGGAGGGAATGTCATAAGGTGTGAGGAAGAAAGTTCATAGCTGGCGGCAGAGTCGGGAGGCTTTGCTAGGAATGCCTTAGGTAACGATTTGAAACACCCTCGACCTCCATTTCTCCATCGCTTAAAATAAAGGGTCATAAATGGTTCACCTACCAGCTTCCTTAATGCTAAAATGCTACATGGATTCCTAGCTTTCTTTTTTCCTTCTCTAAAAATACCCAGAATCACGGTATAGTGAGCATATCACCACAGAGAAAAAACTATGTTGATTTAATAGCAGCAGTAATGAAACTTGTTTCCTCCATGTTTATTCCTAGCAGAAAATAAGTGTATGCTGGTTTTTATTTTATTTTATGTGTGTTTATGAATAGAACATTTCCTTAGCTGATCAGCTCTCCTGGGGCAGGGCCCATGTGTTTGTCTATTGACATGCAAGTATGTTGTAGCCACTTGGTGAAATTTCACTGATTGACTCTACCCCGGTTCAAGCCTTCCCTTTTACCTCTGACATCATTCCCTAGAAAGCAGAAACCACTCAGCCTTGTTTATTTATTAACTTCAGGCAAATGAACTGAGGTGCTTCATTAGCTAAGGAGGACCAAGCATCTTTTGAGACTGGATTGCACAAGCCGCTCTGGACTCTATAGTTGTATGCTTGTGTGCCTGGGAGTTTGAGGTAGAAAGGAGAGCAGGAGCTTCCTGTGATGTTTATACAACATAAAGAACAAAGAATTATCTGGCCCAACACAGGGAACAGTGCATTGCTGGCAAATATTATACAGATAAAAACTCCATGAAAATGGACAGAGGCAAAGACGAAGGCATAGAGTTGTGTAAAGACACTGTGGTGCAGTGACACATAGGAACCCTTAGTTGTCCTTGGAATGCCTTTCTGATTCAGCCTTTCTAAGACATCAGAAGGAATATTGTACAGTTCATCCAAGCGGTAATTGCACAGCCCACACACGCTTTGGATCAGGATCCATTAAATATAATGGGAAAGAGTGACACCACCAGTTTGAGTGTGCAAGGAGTTGTGGGGGGCGTCAGCAGAGAGATGGGTAAGTCCTCCCTCTTAATGATAATTAATGCCAGCGTGTAGTGCTGGGAGCAGGCCTTGGTCTGTATTCATGAGACGTGGGAGAATATTGATTTTTTTTCTTTTATGGAGATGCTGTGGCTGAAAATTTTAGAGAGGTATTCAAGTTTCTCGTTAATATGCAGGCTGGATAGTGGCTACCGAGAGTTGAGTTTAAGACAGAGACAATCTATACTGACCATTAAAAGAACCACGGTCTAATGGGCACATCTACTTTACTTCTCTCAGTTTTAAAATTTCTCCTACGATTTCACCTTAAAACCTGGCATTTAATTTAATACATGTGAGAGTTTTTTTAAAAAGTGATTATTTATATTCTTCCTATGTGGGTGAGTTAATTTCCTAAATCCCCACAATTTATAAACGATTATATCCTATTATCCCATTCTTAAATGATGCAGATTTGGGGCACTTGTTTCCTCTTAGGTTTTGTCTGTTTGTTTGTTGCTACTATCTCACATATTCCAGGTTGCAACTGTAGTTGATGATGAGCTTGGACTTCTGATCCTCTAGCCTCCAACTCTGAGTGCTGGGATTACAGGCATGCACTACCACGCCTAGTTTATGCAGTGCTGGGGATCAAACTCGGGGTTCTGTGCATGTGGGGCAAGCACTTTATACACCCAGTCTCCGACTGGTTTTAATATATTGGCTTCATTTATTTTCTGTCATGCATCACCTAGGTAAACCAAAGGTTTGTACTGTTCTGAGATTTTGGAAGAGGCCAAACAAGGGTCATTATTCCTGTTTGCCTATGTCACCAGCTGTAATAACTGTAACATACCTAGAAAACAGTACTTTCAAGCTTTGTGGACACTGTCATCTACTCAAATTAATTTGTTCTGTTCTTGGCTAACATTGTCAGTATTTCAGTTATGAGAGCCTGATTCTTTTGATCCCAAAAGTTGTAGAAAGAAAGAAGGTAAGCCTCTAACAAGGGGTTGGTTCTCTTTCAGGCTTCTCTTAATCTGGAGTGGAGACAGAGGGGCAGGCAGAGGTACAGTGAAGGTGCACAGGGTGGTGAGCCACGGGACTAGGTCCTGCAGAGCCATTACAGTGCTGTGATGAAGCCCTGCCATCTCAGACATCCATATTTAAGCATAAGTGGATCACATTTCAAAGCTGAATAAAGTGCTTTTGGCAGTAAACCTCTTTTAAAATTATCCATAACTCGATTTCTCCATTAGCCCACTTAATAAAGAGTTGGCTTCATCTAGTGGTGACATGGGCAGTTCTTTTTTCAAGCCTATAAAAGCTCTAGTTATTTTAACAGTGGGGACAGTTATTTTTAAAAAGCTCCTGGGTTCATTCTTACCGAAGGTTCCTTGCCAGAAAATTGAGGCACGGGGCACAAGGTAGCTGCCTGCCATTCAGCATAGCGGTGTCTACAGAAGGTGACATTGTGTAGTGTGAGACTCTCTCCAGTTTGGCCTCGAATAATCCGACTTATTTAAAAACAAAAACAAAAAGAAAAAGTACAAAAATGTCAAGCTGGTTTTGTGCAGTCTTGTTACACACAGATTTATACTCTACAGTGGGTTCCAGAACAGCACTGGCGTCTCTTGAAACGTGGGCTGTCTCTCAGCTCCCTCAGCGTTTTTTTTTAAAACTAGGCATTTAAAAAGCACTGGATAACTTTGAAGATCCGAGAGAAGAAGTGCCCCTCTGTGGTATCCTGTGTTACACCGAAAGTGTCTATATTAGAGAATTCATAATGAAGGAAATTGTTTGAACACATCCTTTTGTAGACTGTTGAATTTAATTAGGTTTCATCTTGTCCTGATTGCTGATTTGGACTAATTGGCTAACTTTGTACTATTGGGTGCTTTCACAGATTGATTTAACTTCTACCCGTCTTAGTTCGTTTCTGAGCACTTAGAAGTTTTTAAGTGAACTAGTCAAAAGAAGTACCCAGAATAATGATATTTTTTTTCCCTCAGTGACCACTAGCAGGCTTAGCATTTGACAAGGTCAAAACAGGTCACTTTGAAATGTGTCTTTGAGGCTGTATTGATAAATTTAAAAGTAGAAAGAGAAGCCAGCCTGTATGAATGGAGCACTGGATAAAGAGTCCTGTAATGCTACTCTATTACATTTGTTACAAATGCATTACTGACTGACCTTTGCAAATTACTTTGGCATACACTCTCAGGATTACTTTACTTATTGGTAACCCTGAAGTAAGGGACTAGACATAATAAAATTGGGGAGTTGCCCAATTCCTAGGTGCTTATGAAGAAGATGCATTGATTTATTTTGAGAAACTAGGTTCTTATAGCCTGAGAGACAGCAGTATTACATAAACTCACATCCTGTTTAGCCTGTGGGGTAGTGGCCTCCTTTTGTATCCTCGGGCATGGGAGAAAGGATTTAAAATACCCTGGAAAGTAGTTGGTGTCAGCTAGCACTGACACGTTAGCCCTTGACACTGTCTGTTCTTATGGAAGTCACCCAGTTGGCAAACATCCCTTTGAGTCAGGTGAGCAAAACTGTTTGTGAATCTCCAGGGCACAAATGATGCCCACCCAAGGCAGGGTGGTTGTGGTTAATGAATGAGACATCCTACATTTCAACACCTTCATTCTTGGGTGTTAGGGAACTTTCCCTGTGGTATCTAGAGACCACAGATCGTTCCATTAGTACACTATTATTTTTAAAAATTTCAAGTTTTTCAATGTCTTCATCTATACCATTCCATAATAGGTAGACTTATGGCCATTAACACCTTCCAGCAATCCTGTGTCTACTTAGCATTTTGAATAGAATTTGCAAATTACTTTCACTGTAAACAGTAGCTGCAGAATATGTCAAGCTGAGAGAATTAAAGAGGCCCTTATCCCCAAATAAGTCTTTCAATAAGGTTAAAATTACTAAAACATTCTCCTTATGAAATAGTGTTTGGATATCAAAAAATATCACCAACAAGATACTAAGGACTGAAATCCATTGTGCTACACTGCAGCAGAGTGTGAATGTAGGAGATGTGGGTTTAGGGGCAGACAGGCATCATTTCCGTGAAGAGGCCTTCTACCTGTGTATGGATTGTAGAGAGCCTCACAAAGGGGCTCCAGTCAGCCATAACTCTGACATGAGGAAAAGAATCAGACAGGCAGACTCACAACTTTGGAATGAAATATTGGGACTACACTATCCTGCCTGCTCCCAGTACAAAAACGAAGGGTGAGGTCTCCACACCCAAAGAGCCATCTTCAGATATTTTTAAGCTAAAAGGGAATAAAAAGCTTTAGTTAGGAGCAGTATAAATGTGAAGGTTAGCTGATTAAGAAAAAGGTTTATATTTCAGAGTAAAACATTCCCCAGGAAGTAACTCTTTCTTCTGCGATGTGGTTGTACATGTGTGCTGGTTTGAATGAGAATGACCCCCATAGGCTGCATGTATCTGGACATTTTGTTCCCCAGTTGGTGGCGCTGTTTTGGGAGGTTTAAGAAGGTGTGGCCTTGCTGGAGGAAGTGTGTCACTGGGGGCGGGCTTTGAACCTTGCTGGATTTCCTGTGGTTCTCTGCTTCCTGTGCCTGCTTTAAGATGTGAGTGCCTCTGCTCCCACCTCCTCACCATGTCTACCGGCCATCCGTAAGCTGAAGTAAACTCATCTTTTCATAAGTTCCCTTAGTCACTGTGTTTTATCACAGCAACAGAAAAGTAACTAGTATGATATGTCAGGAAAACAGGGTGGTGAGAGAACTCTTAATTTGGCATGGGTTGTGGCAATGAGAAATGTGTTCCATCTCATAAATGTGGTGGGTTAAAACTGATCATGCATACAACTGTGCTTTGAAAGTTATAACTTGAAAACCAAAAGGCATCAACTTATGAAGTAATTAAAAAGGGAAATCTCATGTGCGGACAAAAATTAATGAATCCATGGCTATTATTAAATATTTATTTAAATAATATTTAATATTAAATATTTAATATTTGAAGAATTGAAAACAATGTCTTTGAGGGTGAACACACTGTGCAACCTCAGATACTTTATGTGCTAGTCTTGCCTCTCAGTGAAGGGCTTGACAGTTTCAGGAGGGTGTCAAATACCAGAGCACAGTCTTATGGGCTGTCTGAGCAAAGAGGAATCCCAGAGGGAAAATGGAAAACTGATGCTCACTGAACTCAGGGCACGTGTGCAGTCAGTCTGACGACTACTGACGGAGATGATTTGGAACTCAGGTTAGCTGGGCTGTCTTACATACTCCCCTCCCACACACTGGGCTTCCTACTTGATGGTTCTGGGAAAGCGACAGTGAAATCTGGGTATCAAGAATACATCTCCGGTCTAATTCCACCTAAATTGGATTGCAGAAACAGGTGCTGGAGGGAACACAGCTCCACTGTCATCCCGCACGCATTAGGTTCCTTGTACCTATAAACATGACAGGACTCACTGACAGAGCTAGGAAAAAGACACAGAAAACTTCTCCATCTATGTGGCTCATTTCCTGTCCTACAAGAAGAGATTGGCTGCTGTGAACGCACATTGTCATGTGTCTTTTAGTCGCTGCAAATTGTTTCTTTGTTAAAAGGAGAATTATTTTGAGATTCCTAGAAAGAAGGATCTTAACACCCACAGTAAAAGATGGACTTACCCTGCTCCATGGATGGCCAGACCGACGAAGAAGATGATGAAAATGTGGTGTGTATACCAGAACAGCTCATAGGAAGACTGTCTGATAAACTCGGTTGAAGAAGTCATGATCAAAATCAAAGCCAGGGAGATCACCAGGCCAGTAATGCCTGCGAGTGTCATCAGTAGCTCAGTGGTTGTGTTCTAAGAGAAACAAATGCCACTACATCATAGTTTGTTACAGTTTTGCAATTTTCGGGTCAGTACTAGGGGATCCAAGCAACAAGCGACTCGGTGTTTTTCTCCGAAGCGTGGGATGTCAACAAGGTCAGGTACAACTCGAGAATCGAGCTTTACTGTTGGTATTTTACTTTGCTCCGCTTTTTATAAATGACTATGCCATTAAATATATAGTTTCCATTTGCACAAATTAATTGTCATGTAAAATCTCCTGGTTTGGATTGATACTAGAGAGCATTGGAAGATAAAATGCTGCAAAATAAGCCCAAGCTTTAAGTTCTCAATTTTTAAAATAAAAACATGGGGCACCATGCCATGCTTAATTGCATTTTAGCATTAATAAACACATTTTCGAGAGGTCCCTTAGGGGCGTTCCTTATAGAGCAGCTGCATACTCTGTTCTCCTGGTATTTTTTCCTTGTCTTGCTTTTTAATTGCAAAGACCATGACTTGCATTTCTTTCTTGCTACCTCAGGGGACCTGGAATACGGCTTGGTAAATTCTCTGCGATCAATAAGGTCATAGCTATTCGTATCTGGTGTGGATGCTCCCTAAAGGGCAGGACTCTGACTCATGAGTGCAAGGGACAGTTAATAGCCTTTTAGAATATTAATCGCAAAGCATTTTGCTTTTATTACGTACTTCCTGTATTCTTGCTTAGTCATTAGCATTCATACCCTGTGCTCCCATAGCTGAGCCAACGTGGGCTCAGTAAACTCACACTATATCTTTTGTCAGTAAAACCTCATTAATTTGGGCTGCTTTGAGATCTGGAGGTAATTTGGATAGGGACTTCTCCATTGTTTATTTTTTTGTTCCAGAGCAGAAGAATGAAATAAAGTTGGAAAAGGGTATGCCTAAAACATTTAAAATATTTTTTTTGCAGATACACTCAGGTATTTTAGAAGTTCACTCACGACATGAGTTGTGCTCATTTCAAATCACGCTTTGGTTGTTAAAGCAGATTTCTGTTTCTTTTCCCCTACAATACATTTACAGACTGATCTGAGCTGCAACAGATTGTCCAACATAGCCCCACTCATGAATTGCTGTAATGTACGCTTTGACTTATTGATAATCATTTCAGCAAATGCCCTAAATTAGATGGTCTTCTGAACTTAATTAATACTTACATAGGATATTGCTTCTAAAATTTTCAAATAACAGTGTTTGAAGTAGCTTACCTATTTTGTAACATTGATTTAAAGGTTATTCATAATAAATACTATTTATTAGATAGTCTCTTCAAGATGTTGAGATGTCACAGCTGATAAAAGTGCAGAGAGTAAGTTTCAGTGGAGTGTTCAGTCACAATGTAGATCACCCCCACCCCCAGTGCTCAGGGACCATCTCAGGTGAGGGTGGGAAAGGCTGTAAAAGCCAGAGGTCTGGATAACCAGAGTGAAACAGGGTCTTCTGGACAGGACAGAACCACAGCACACATGAACTCAGCCGCTGTGGTTGTCTGCATCGGATCTCATAAGATCATGTAGTCAACATTCTAGCACAGAGGGATTCACAAGCTCCTATCCCTAACTGAGGAGCTATGGAGAGTTGATGGTTTCTGAGGGAAGGAGAGTCCTTTTCTTGAAGGCTTTTCTCGAAAAAACATAGATTCTTCTTCTGGTCTCCATGCTGGATACACGTTCTAATACAGCAGTTCATGGACAAATGTTTAGGTGAACCACAAAGTGGTAAGGGTGGGCCTTGGGGAGGAGGTCTTTACCTCTGAAGGTAGGAAGCTGTGGCTACAGTTTTGGGATTTATTTTTGCTTCCTAGAGACACTGCTGCTCTGTGCATCTAGGTGGTTAGCATCAATGGCGTCACTAGTCCTGCAGGTCTCATTATGAAATGGCCTTCTTTGGTCAGTACATGATGTTCATATGCCAAAATACAAGGCAAGAACAGATCCAGAGAACAGTTTGCAGAAGGAAATGAAACATCGATCTGTCATCCCTGGATTTAGGTGGCATATGCTTTATCAGTGAAGAGAATTTGATCAGGGATGCTTTTAAAATGTACAGTGTTAGGGCTTTAACAGTTTCCTATATTCTCCTTACTTATAACCTCCCAGCCACATTAATGATCGGAAATTTAGCTTTTTTAAAAATAGTTGCTCTTTCCTTTCATCTGCCATCGTCTTCTGTATGCTTGTCTGGGTCTCTCACCATGTCTTCTCACAAGACTTTCAGAATCAAGCGATTTTTGGCCAAGAAACAAAAGCAAAATCGTCCTGTTTCCCAGTGGATTTGAATGAAAACCGGTAACAAAATCAGGTACAGCTCCAAGAGAAGACACGAGGAGAGCCAAGCTGGGTCTGTGAGGATTCCCACACCATGGCACGGTTGACTAAGCTGAACACGGTCAATCATTAGGTCCACCAAATAGAACTGAAGGTTTTTATCCTGGAGATTTGAGCACATTGGTTAAATAATGAATATGTAGAACCTTCCAAAAAAAAGTGAAATTGATACTGACATCTGTCAGCAACCTCTTCTATCCAGCTCTTTTGTGAGAAGCTTTTGAAATGTATTACTTGATATAGGAATGCGGAGAGAGCAAGAATTCTTCAGAAGAGAGTCCAGTTAACATGCAAGAACTCACCGTGTGCAAGGTGCGGACTGGATTGAGGTAGCTCTCATTTGGGGTGTTTCCAAGCTTGGAAAGTGCAGCCAGAAGTCCCTCAGCATCCTCTGCTTGACCCAAGTGGTAACGCTCCAGGTTAAACAAATGTGCCACAAGATGGATGGCTGGGGATGAGGAGACACACACTGTATAACATTCATCTCCTTTAGTTATTCTGAAACATTGCTGTCTTTCACTATGTTCTGGTTTTAGTAATCCTCAAGGAAAAGTATTTATACATGCATCTTTTCCAGTGTCTTGAATGGAGTGGATCAAATACATCTGAAAGTGGTTCTGCATAACCATCTTTTGTATAATATAATTTAGTACATGCACTTTTTTAATTTTTTAAAAAATTATTATTTTTATTTTATGTGTATGCATGTATTGCCTGCATGTAGGTAAGTGCACCTGTGTTGTGCAATGCCGTCAGAGGTCAGAAGAGGCTGTCAGATCCTCTGGAACTGGAGTTACGAACAGTAAACTGCCATGTGGGTGCTGGGATTTGAACACGGGACTTCTGCAAGAACAACCAGTGTTCTTAACTGCTGAGCCATCTCTCCAGCTCCCCATGCATTTTAATTATAGAAATAAACTGTGAAATGACCCACCAATTCCATTACTGGGTATTTATCTAAGAGAGAGAAAAATTTTCTCAGTGGTTTTATTCTTGATAGAACAAATCTGGAAATAGCACAGGTGTCTGTCCACAGGTGAATGGATAAAGAAACTGTGATGTGTTTATAGAATGGCACAAAACGTAGATTTAGCAAGTGAGCAATTTAAGGGGGAAAAAGGTGGCTATGCATACAGCTAATAATACAAATCTCAAAAATATTTTGGTAAATATAAAGGAACGTACAAAAATACAAACCATATAGCTTACAGTACATGAAATTCTAAAGCAAAACTAATCTGTGATGGGAAAAAAATTATCAGAAGTGCTTCTGGGAGTGCGGATGGCATTGTGAGTCCAGATTAGCTGGGAAAAGACATTAGGGAATATTCTAGGTCATGTTAAAGATATAGAGGGATACTTAGCATATATATTATATATATGCATTAATGCATTTGCCCAAACTCTGTTACTTTACTGGAAATACATTATTATGACTTCATTTTCTATATATTAAAAAGAATTGAATTTTGAAAAAAAAAGGTAATTTTCAGTGCATCATAATTTTAAGTATGTTAACATTTTGGAAGTGGAATAAGTCATATATTGAAACATGGTTATATATAAATTTAATTCTTTTAAAAATATTTATTATTTTTATTTTATGTATTTGAGTATATTGTCTACATATATGTAAGTACACCTGTGTCATGCAGTGCCTGTGGAGGTCAGAAGAGGGTGTAGAATCCCCTGGAACTGGAGTTGAGGATGGCTGTTAGCCACCATGTGGGTGCTGGGAACTGAACCCAGGTCCTTTGCTAGAGCAGTCAGTGTTCTTTACCACTGAGCCATCTCTCTAGCCCCTGCAATACAATTCTTTTTAAAAAATTATTATGACAATTCATAGCTTAATCTAATCAAAATTCACTTATTTTAAGCCAAACACCTTCATTTCACATCAATGTGACATTTGTAAGACCCAAGGTTAAGTTTGAGTAAAAGCCCTTCAAAATTATCAGTTCAAACGCCTCATTTTCCAGAAGAAGAAAATTAGTACAGGAAATATTAACTGGGTCCTCCTCATATTCCTCAGCCAGCTTGGTAGGGTCAGGACCAGAATGTGGGCCCATGCTTCATCAAGGTGGTCTTGATGGGGAGAGTTTAAAATAAGGCGCTTGGTTTCCTGAGTTTTGAGTGAATATGGAGGGGGCAGGGGCAAAAGGGTTGGGCCGCTCCCCTGAAGATGGTGTCTGTCTTCTGCTTTTTCATGAGCCCAATCATCTATCTGGATGAGTCCACACTGACCATTCCATATGCCAAAGTGGATGCTAGCAATCAAGAACAAATCCAGTGTCATATAAACTTGTGACTTGTGGTCCAGCCTACACTGTCTTTATTTCAGATATCACAGAAGCTTGCACAGATGTAAAGGGTGGAAAGTTGTAGAGATAGTCCTAGATTCTGGCTCTGAGCTTCCACATCAAAAAGCTACATAAACAGCCCCTCCTTAGAGTATCTTCTACTTACTTCTACATACTGAGATCCTCTAAACTGGAGAAATACAATTCTTAAGGAAAGAAAGTATATAAATGGAGCTATAAATGCAAAATTTCCCAAAGAAGTCAGAATTATTCTAGAATACTGTATCTCATACATACTAACACATGTTTGTATGACACATAGGTTGATAGATACCAGGGAGATACTGTCTTTGCTCTCTTTCAGACATGTTTTCTGTTCTTCTCTCTATACATTTTAACACACACACACACACACACACACACACACACTCCTACATACCTACTTGGATTTGCATGGATCATTCCTACAGAACTGAAATAAGCCAGTATTTATGAAATGAAGCACATACTCTCAATGTTCTTAAGACATAAAGCATGCAATCTAATTCTGAGAATGGGTGATGTCTAAACTCCAGGTGAGGAGAACAAGCCCACAGCATCCTGTGGCCTGAAGGTTCTGAGTCCATGCTGCTCTCTCCTAGCCTGTGAACTGTTGGGAAGCAGCGGTCACATCCTCTGGGTGACCACATACTTTGTAGTCCCAGGTGGGTGGCCAGTTGTCACCTACCATTGGGATCAGACTCAAGTGTGGACCTAGGGTTCATTAGGCAGGATGTAGATAATTCCTCAGTTGGATAGCATCTTTTCTTCTGCAGTCACAATGAAAAGAGCTGGATCTGCTACTGTTATAGTCCAAATAAATTATGGGATCCTTGATGGGTGTCTACTGTGGGTCAAGGTGTAGAGAAATGAAGGGAAAATAAGATTAAAAGAAACTTCTGAGAATATTGGGAATGGTAAAGTGCTTCCACTGTTCTTAGTAAGCATGAAGCCTAGAGTTTGGATCCCTAGCACCCATATAAAAGTCTGGCATGGGGATGCATGTTTGTAACCCCAGCCCTAAATAGGAAGATGGAGAGACAGGTGGATCCCTAGAGTTTGCCGGTCAGCCAGTCTAACCAAGAAACAGCTCCCGGCTTAGTGAGGCACCTGTCTTAAAAATAAAGAGGAGGCTACCTAATGTCAATTGTGCCCCCCCCCCATGCACACATGCACAGATGCATGCCCCTTCTTAGAGTATTGCTGCTATTTTGGCTTGTGTGGCAACTGCTGCAAATTTACTTAGAAATGCCATCTTCTATTTAGCAGAATTTTCTTGTTACCTGAGCTCCTTCCAGAAGAATCATTCTCTTTTCTTCTTTGAGAAGTTCTACTTACAGTTTAGAACCGAATTCAGAAGTTGTTTTCTATACACATTCTTCAGTTCCACAGACACAATGATATTTCCATTATAGCTTTTTCTGGAAATTATTGTTCTGAGCATTTATTTATGGCTTGTATATCCTCAAATGACCTTGACTCTTCAAGACTTATCTATCCTTGAAACCCCAGCACCTGGCACACTGCTTAGCATCAGTAAATATTTAATAATTATTTTCTAAGTGACAGGTTACAGGAAGACAAAAGGGATAAAGAATAAAGGAACCAATTGATACATACTTCTGGAATATTTTTCTCTAGGCCTTAGGTTGAAAGCCAAATCAAGCATACTTTTGAGGCTCCTCAAAGAAAGTAAAGTATATGAGGAGTTTCTGCAACTGTGATGCTTCCTGCCTTCTTTGAGTTTGGTGAGGTGTGCACCCAAGAAATAGTGTATTTTACCTGTAGATGCTGTAATAGTTTGGGTATAGTTTGTCCCCAAAAGGTTCATGTGTCAAAAGCCTAGTCACTGATGTGGCAGTGTTAAGGAGTGATGAGAACTTTAAGAGGTGGGTCCCAGTGGGAGGGACCTTCCCATACTGTGGCTTCCTGTCTCACAGTGATCTCCCCCTCTCACTGTGTTCTGACAATGATGCTGTCTACCACAATGCAGTGCAGCCACAGTGGCCCTTGACAGAATTTGCACTATGCTGTTTGGAATTTCCACTTTCTAAGGTGTGAGATGAAGAAATCTCTTTTCTTTACAAAATTCCCAGTCTTCGCTATTTAAAATGGACAAGCGTGGTCTTCATCAGCAGATACGACCGTGTCTATGAAGAGGTGGCCTTGCTGAGTGAGCCTCAGCATCCGCAATGCTGCAAAGGCTTATCTAGAAGCAGTTTTTTACAATATGGTGTATATAAAATGGGATGTTGTTGTAAATTGAACACAAACATTGTCCATCATTTCAAATTTTCTGATAATTGTCCCAAAGTTCTTTTTTAAAAAGCAGGTAATACTTTTAAAAATGTATTATTGAAAAAGCATATATTGAATGCTTCCTATATATGAGGCAACTGTTGTCAATGTTGTGAGTACATTACTTGATTTAGCAAGTTCCATTTTATAGGTCAGCATTCATAAACATAATGTCAAAGTTGGACGAAACCCTGTTTATATGACTTCAGGGCCCCACCTTTTGACATATGGGCTGTATTATTTCCTTTTACTGATTGAATGTTGTTATACTTTTCTGTATATTACAACTAATTTCTCCTATGGTCTTAGGTAAAACTCTTGGAGTGCTTTGCTTGAGTCCTTTAGTGTGAGATCACATTGTTCCTAATGCTCATGTCTGATCCTGGCACTTGCTGTCCTCATTGCTGACTTGTAAATGTCCCTCACATTCCACCTCTTCACCCTTACTTCTTTGGTTCTTGCTTTCTTTGATTCTCCCTCCATGGAGACAGGGACCAGAGCTGTTCCCATTTCACAGGATTAGGAACCGAACTTCAGGTTGGATTAGGGACTGATTTACCACTGTACCTTATACTCCTGACAGAAAACAATGAATGAATTCTCTTTTGTATTCTTCTGTTTTCATAACATTCTTCTTTGTAATGAGTTGTTGATCACAATCTGTTTTCTATTAGGTTGATTTCCACATGAGAATTTGACACTGTTAAACTAAATTTAAGTATGTAGAATGGATGAATAAGGATATTGAACTATGGATTTACTTTTATTCCTAGGTCTTTCCTAACAGAGCTAGACACTAATGAAGTGGGAGAAGAAAATCCAAGATGCTTTTTAAAAAGAGGTAGGTTCTAAAGAAATATGCTAGAACTATCTTCCCCATATTTTCCATGGCTTCTTTTCTTCAGTCCTCTCTGTGTTGCTTTTGTTTTACAAAGTAAATTAAATGTGGAATATTTTAGTTACTTCCGAGAACCTCAGAATAAAAACTCCCTATGCCCATTTTATTTGTATAAACATTTAATTTTCCTCTTAGACCTGATTCGAATTTTACTATAATCTTGGCTTAAAACTAAAAACATACCAACTAGTTAACCCAGGGTTACTGGGGCTTAATAGAAACTAGATCTTGCTTTTGTTCATTTTCTGACATATTTTCTATTCTTTCTACATCTTAGTCTTCTGTTTGTTTTGAAACAGAGTGTCCCAGTAGTCCCAGCTGGCTTGGAACTTGCTGTGTAGACCAGGCTGGCCTTGATTTCACAGAGATTCGCCTGCCTCTGCCTCTCCTGTGAGTGCTGGGATTAAAGGTGTGAACGACCATACTGGGCTCATCTTAGTCTTTTTAATATGAATGACCATACCATCTCTGTTGTGACAACAATTATTTCAGAAATGTGTTTAAAATGCTGAAATCGTTGATTTCTTTCCCTCTTGGTCATTGCTATAATTTCATGATATTAGATTTGTTGTTAGCGTCAAGCAGAAAGAACCACTTAAGTGGATGCTTTCCAGTAACCTAATTTCTTCCTGCCTCTATTTTTTTCATCTGTAAAATGGTATAATAGCTGTCTTCCAGCTATGTGATCAGGTGTCTTCTCTGAAGATAACTGGGAACAGTTACCTTTCAGAAGAAATCTACAGGCGGATAGGAAAGTCACACTGATGTGAGATTCATATTTTAATTTGTTTTAAAAAAATCAACACTGGTTTAAATGGAGATCTCCAGTCTTGAAGTCACTTGCCACTGACTCCAAATCAGCTCTTTTCCCACTCCCGTGGACTCCCTAGAGCACACACTGTTGTGTCCTTGAAAGACAAGCTGTTTTTCCATAGCCCATCCAAATGCACTAAACTAAAAGGTGTTGTAATTAGGTCTTGCTACAATTTTATTTTCTCACCAAAGTACTTTTAAAAGAGACCAGCTATCTTGGAAATGCTATGCAGGCACATTTAATTGGTCTGTGAATTTCTGAGTTCAAATAAGGAACTTTCATTGAAGAGCGAACAAAAAATCATAAAGGCTACAATTAGAGCTGGTTGCCCTGAGAAAGTGCCTTTCCCTTCTTCCTTTCTCATTTTTTTTTTTCCTGGAGATCAAAGGAGGCATAATTGAGGGGAATCTTGGAAGGGGGTCGGTTCTAGCACCCTTTTGCCTGCCTATCAGAGGTAGCAGGGGGTCTGGAGTTAGTCACTCCCTAATTGAAGCAGCCCATGGGATCGAGGACCCAGAAATGAATCCTGCCGTGTTTCTACAGCCAAAATCTGGCTGAGACTTTAAAACCGTGGGATCTGGTAGAGGACCCACCCATTCTGGCATGGTGTGTGTGCCATGTGTTCGTAAAGCACATTAAATCCCGTTAGGCAGGACTCGGGGTGGAGTCCTGTGGGCGCTCAAGCACCCCTGGTGGAACTGCAGAACTGGTTTGCAGCAATCTGTTAGAGGTTAGAGCCTGAGGAGTCTGTGTCTTCGGGCCCTCTTAACTGAGGGACCTCCAAATCATTATTTTCTTAGCGTCTTTATTCTGTGCCCTGTCTTTTCAGCCGGCCTCTCTTCTGTTTATTGATGTTTGTGAACTAATTTTAGCGACTCATCAGGAGCTGCACTCAGGGTAATTGTACACCCTGAAACCTGGCAGACACAAGCTGCAGAATTTGCGGAAAGAGCCGCGTGGGTCACTATTTACAGCCTCTGTTGATAGAAACTCAGGTTCAAAGTACTGCTTTTCAATTGGAGGGGTCTTCAAGGTCTACCATGGACCAGGGAATCCAGAAAGATCCACATTAATAAGAATGTAGAGGCTGCAAAACTACGATTTTTATACCAGTGGGGTTACAGGTCCCTGAACATGATTTATTAGTGGTTGGAGGATGCTCCGGCAGGTCTTATCATCCACAGGCAAGCAGGAAGGCAGGAAGCCAACAGAAGGGCTCCTGTCGCTGCATTTTCGGTGATGCCCTTGATTATAGACACCATTGTTTCGCCTCTCCCCTCCTCCCTAGCCTACTTCCACCAGTCTCTAATTACATCTTTTAATGATCCAACCAATTAGAGCCTGCAATTCAACTTCTAGGGGAATGGATGAGAAATTAGAGGTTGGCATGCAAACTTCTGCGTGGATACATTTCTTCCAAGGTTACACACCTCTATTAAGCCAGTCGGCTATTTGAGAAGCCGCATAATGGGCGAGGCTAATAAAATCAGCACAGGGATTCTGCGGCTGCTCCCGGGTGAACGCACCGGAAGGACAAAATGTGAAGAGCAAGGTGTAGCTATGAAACCCAGGGCTGAGCTTCGCTTTTCTCTCTAAAAGCACAGTTGCAAGCCACATTTCTTAGTTAGTGTGAAATGCAGTAATTGCTTTGTCAGGGACTGGGAGAGGCAGAGAGCTTTCTTTCCACCTTCCTGACTTTGCCGGGCTGGAAACCACAGCAGCGAAGCTGGTTGCCATGGAGGACCAGAGGAGGGCACTTTGCTCTCAGATACAGCCCGAACCCTGCTGGGGGAGCCCCAGGAGATGTACAGGAGCAAGGCAGAGCGGCAGGGGTTCAAGAGGAAGTGGGTTGGAAAGAATACTAATGCTCTTCAGGAATTTGTGAGGGGAAGAGGGAGAAAGAACATCCTGGTTTCTCTCCTTGCAAGCAGAGTGTGAATTTATTATCTTGAATGATTGGTATTCTTTTGAATCAGTTCATTCCTTAAACTCTATGCCTCATCCACCCAAAGCTCAGGCACTGTGTCTTGTTCCTTTCCCATCAATTCCTTTAGCCTCTCTTGCATGCTGCCAGTGCCATTCGCCCTGGGTTGATCAAACCTGTCGGAGACTTCTTATGTGCCAGGGACAGGCTGCTAAGATGCTAGAGGTATGGTGTTGTCCGCTGGGGCCATCACAACCCGAGGATTATCCCTCTGTGACATGAGGCAGTGTGGCATGAGGTTTGTAGGTAAAGGTCCTGGGTCTAGGAGAAATCGACAGGCAGTGGGTCCTGGATCTGGTAATATTTTACCCAACGGGGACCATGAGGGAGAGAGAATTTCAGCAGAGGGAATGTCCAAACAAAGGCATAAAGGCTCCAGAGACTTCCTGAGGGGAAAGGGCAAGGGGGATGTGGGCAAGAGACAGACTGGGTGTGTGTGGGGACCTGTTGGCGGACAGGACTATACCAGTGGACCCATCTGCCAAGCTATGGAGCCTAGACTTGATGTTAGTTTGCAGGATTTCCAAGAAAATAAAGTCTTGAAAATAATCTACACATCTCACTGAAGTAGATAAGTTGCACTGCTCTTTCTTAAATTCCTCAGAGAACATCTGAGACTTAATCTGAGTTCTCATATGCTCTCAGCTATAAAATAAACTATCATCTGATCCTAGTCAAATGTTGCTCACCCTAATTTTAACACCACCCTAAAAACAGCACTGATCACAGGAGTTTCAGAAAGTAATAGGTCCTATCAGGGTGCCTTGCTCATGGGAGTCATTCAATACATATTACCTATGCATTTATACTATTGATATATAAATACATATAAAGAATATATATACCCAAAGGTTTAAGGAGAAAGCTATTTCAAAACACATATTTTCTTACATCCTCTGTGACTTTGTCAGGTGAATTTTAATTATGTTCCCCAACTCTTTTCTCTGTAATATCTTTATAACTTTCTCTTAAAGTCCAATGCTCTTTACACTACTGTACAGTGATAATATTCTTCTGAGCATTTTACTGTGCTCTATCTCTCCTCTTAATGCAAAACTAAGGTTTTTAAGATATTAAAGGAAACCTAGAGATTCCCTTGAATGCCTCTGCCTACCAAGGAACTTTGTGGCCTGTGTTTGGGCACCCCTTACCACAAGGAGCTTAGTGCCCATGAGGGATTCTAATTCTGATTTTAGATAATTTCAAGGTGCAGAAATGACTTCTGTTTCTGAGCTGAAATCTGCTTCCTGGCGTCATCCCTCAACAGCAAAGCCTCCAAGCACCCAAGTGTAGTCTGTACTGTTTCAGGTCATGAGACATAAGGTTGGACCAGTCTTGCCTAACCCTCCCTCCACCCCCAAGCTCCTTAGGGGCATCTAGGACATGGTATCTTTTTACCCTTACTTCCTAACAAACCACAAAGACCTTCTGCAAAGCATGTCTCTGGTTTGATCTGGTGTTTAAGGCAATCAATGGGGAGCATTTTCTGCTCATGTCTCACTGCACACCCAAAGTTGTGTTAATTGGCACTCGGGCACCGTCTGTCATGTCTTGTTGGTTAATTAAATTCACATTTGTTTTGAGTGTTCCTTTTACTCTGCTGTTTTTTATGCATGAGAGGATAAAAACAAATGAGGAAAACATTTTATAGTTAAATTAGTTTGAGGGAGAAAGTCCTGAATCATAACTTTTTATTGTTCTGATAGCCTTTTATTTCAGTATCTTTGTTTTCTAAGCAAAACCACAAGCCAGTTGATTGCTCTTTCCCTTCCTAGTCTTTCCTTCCTCACAGGTGTCTAACGTTGAACAGAGATGGTAATTTCTACTTGAACTAGAAGTGTAGTAACAGTAATAGTTCATATGGTTATAGAAATCCATGTTTTTCAAGAACCGTCTATGTCCACTAGCTCGATCCTATTCAAAGCCTGGTTCACCCGAGCTTTCTTTTCTTTTTCATTTTTCTGCCTCTGATACCAGAGCTTGGAACAAGGTATTCCTTATTACACAAAGAAAGGCACCATCCACATCTGAATCTAATATTCTTTAAATCATATAGCCTTTTGCCTATGGGAGTGAGATTTTGGGTATAAGTCAATTGTATTTCTGAATTAGGTTGAATAGCAAAGTGTTCATTTTCAAGTGGTTATTTAGCATCATTATGAGCAAGTGATGTTATTCACAAATGAAAGGAAAACTTAACAACTTTCCTTTGATAAATTAAAGATCTTACTTTGGAAAAACTCATATGAGTCTAAATTAGAAATTTATAAAAAACCCATTAATACAAGGATTTATGTGATCATATGGAAATGAAAATTTCTTTTATCTAAGGGCGAGACTTCAAGGGATTAAAACCAAACCATAAATTTAGACATTAGGTATCACCAAACCCATTAGGCAATTAGTAAGCACGTACTTGCATTAGCAGCTATCCCATAGGCAACCAGCTCGTGGAACTTGAGGTTTTTGTCCAGCTGCCTTCTCCATAGCCCTCTGCAGCACTAGAATTCCCAAGTAAACAAACGAAAGTCTGAGTTAGGAAAATGAACACAGGAAAAAATGTGCCCCGAAACCTAAGACAGCAAGACTCAGGCCCAGCCTCTATGTTGCTTAACTTGCGGATACAGGACACAAAAGTTAGTGGCAGTTGGTCACCCAGCAAAACAAAAGGTTATTAGCTGCTTTTCTGGAATTCCAGCTCAGTCCAAATGATGGAATCAGTAGGTTTCTGACTAGACTTCCAAAGTCTTAATAAACCCCATAGCTTTGCCTCAGCCTGCTTGTTTGTGGAGAATGTATAGGTGACAACTGTTACCTTATGCATGTAGTTTGAGTAATCCATCAATTATTCCTTATTATACAAAGAAAGGTATTCTATGTACCTACTACTAATATTCATTAAGTTGCGATGATTTCATAATACATTTTTTCTGATAAAGGCAGTTGACAATATTATTTTTCTGCATGTTTTCTCATTAACAGAAGAAAGTCAGTACTCAGCACAATGAAATGAATCTAACTAGGTCCCACTACCAATGATTGGTGTTAAAATCACCAGATTGAAACCCATGTCCTATGATTGTGATTGTGGTAGGAACTCAGATGTTTCCTGAGTGGCACTTGTCTCAACTGCCTATTTGTCTTCTGTCCATCAGAAATGGTGAGAGTTCAACATGTCATCATTTGTCCATTTTCATGGGGGTAAAGGTTGAACAAGGAGTCCAGCATCATGTAGGAGGTCTGTGGCAAAAACCCATCAAAGTGCATGTGCTGATTTTCAGTTAACCAGTGTCTTAACATGATTACTGAGAGTTTCAAAGGAAAATGCAGAACAGTTTTTTTTTTTTTTTTTTTTTTTTTGTAAAGAGCCAGATAGTAAATAATTCAGGATTGTAGAACAGTCACTGCCGGAACTACTTAATTCTGCTGTTGTTGAACTAAAACAGTCATAAGTAATATGTGAACATGTACACCAATAAACTGTATTTTCTGGCACTGTATCTGGCACATTGTGGCACTCTCTGTCGCCATTTTTAAATAGTTCAAAATTGAAACCGAGAAGGTGTGTGTGTGTGTGTGTGAATGTAGTGTATGTGCACATGTACGTGCGGGTGCATGTACCCTTGTATTCTTTCCAAGGCCAGAGGAGGGCGTTGGGTACCTTATTCTATCACTCTCTTCATAAATCCCTTGAAATAGGGTCTTATACCTAACCTGGAGTTAGGCTGGCATGCAGCAAGTCCCAGTGGTCCTCTTGTCTCTGACCCCCACCCCCCACCCCAGTGTTGGGATTATGGGCACTCAAGACTAGGCCTTTCTTTTAACATGGGTTCTAAGGATTTGAACTTAGGTTGTGAAAGAGCTACTGAGCCATCTTGCCAACCTTTAGTTGCACTGTAGTAGTAAGTCACAACACCTAGGTTTATTTAAAATATTTGTTACTTACCATACTTGTTCCTCTCACGAACGAAATAAAGTTTCGACTGACAGGTAACAGAATTAGCATGCAGTTAAAATTCAGGCATGCTGCAGATGCTCTGGCCCACGCCAATGTAGACTGTCCGTAGGTTAAAAATATAAAAAGGAGGAACAGTGAAAACAAGAAAACCTGGAAACGTGGAAGGCAGTTTCTTTTCTGAAACAATAGCAAACTGTGGCCAGCTCTACTTACACCCAGAATAATTCGCGTGTAAAAGAAGGCCTCCTCTCCTTCATACCAACAGAATGTGTCAATAAACAGATAGAGATTCACTGCCAGCCACGAGAGCTGGAGAGAATAAGAAGAGACACGATCAATGCATGGCCCACGTTACCCCCTACCCAGGATCGCTCAGGGGTTCTTCTTGTCAGATAAAATAAAGAGCTTGCCAATATTAATCAGAATTACTCCATGTATTTATTTCTTACAGATTAGTTTTTAGCAGTGCTTACAAATAGTAAGAAGTGATTAACTTTGTTAAAATCATTTTAAACACATGGGATCAACTTCAAATTATTTACTGAAAAGCACAGAATCTTCTTAGTCAACATGATTGACACTGGTGATGAGAGGAAGGGCATTTTTAAAGCACTCTAGAAAAATCCCAATTTCAAAGCTTTATTCCAAGACGTCATTTGATGAGAGAGACACACATTATGCAAATGCAATCTACTTGACTTTAAAAATAATTAAAAATGAACTCAATTGGAAAACAACTTTGCACGATTCTATAAGGGTAAATTAAATATATCTCCTGAATGTTTGCTAACAAGTTTTGGTTTTTTAGCTAAAGTAATATTTCAAGACTTTTACTGTTTCTGGACAAGTTATCCTATGAATCAGAGACTCTTTAATACAAGTTCTTAGAGTTGAATAACAAAAGTAACACTTACTACAACCACGATGGACACGCTTTCACTCAAAATCCAGCACACCATCCTGAAACTTCTCTTTGATTACCAGCAAGCTGTTCTTTTCTGCTCACCTGAATCTGGATGTTGTGTGCTTAGTAAGGGGTTCCCTACTAAATGATTTCATCCTTTTGTCTTGGGAAGCACCTACTGGGAGCAGCTCTCAAGGAATTTCTAATTAAGGATTTCATGCCAAAGGCACATCACCAAGCTGACATGCTTCGTGACCTGGGTAATACAAGGCAAGTCTCTGTCTAATGATTCTCTTCTTCAAAGATTTCGTAAGAAAAGAAAGCTCGCTTTATTAAATTGTCTGTGTGTGCTTCATAGTCCCACTCATTTTCTACATGATTGCAGTCAAGGCAATAATAAGTCCGTGTGTAAATTTGAGAAGTAACTTAACTTCTGAAGGCTGGTGCAGATTCAAGGGGTTCCGACCCCTGGTCCCTCCACCTCGCTTGTTTTTGTTTCTTTACTCCCCCTCCATCCTTTCCAAAAAAGCTCTCAAAAGAAGATATAGAGGGGCTGGAGAGATGGCTCAGTGGTTAAGAGCACTGGTTGCTCTTGCAGAGGACCGGGGTTCAATTCCCAGCACCCACATGGCAGCTAACAACCCCCCTATAACTCCAGTTTCAGGAGAATCCGATGTCCCCTTCTGGCTTCCTCGGACATTGGAAGGTACATGGCATGGGTGCACTTACACACATGCAGGCAATACACTTGTACACATAAAATAAAAATAATAAAAAAAGGAGATGTAGAGTGAGGGCTAAATAAATAAATATGAATTGGATAATCTTTCAGAATATTGTGAAAAAGATTCCAAAGTTCCCAGATAGGAAAACTCTTGTTAGATTAAAAAATGTGGTTGTGAAAACACAAAGCAAGCTTCTTTGTGTGTGGGATTGATGAGATAAAGTCTGATTCTCCCCACGATCCTACCAGGTGCACCTGGAGCATGACTTTTCATACTGGGAATCTCAGTAAGTCTGGTCATTCTCTGTTTGTTATCTGCTTAAAATTTTATTTATTATTTTTATTTTATGTGTATACGTGTATTGCCTGCATGTAGGTAAGTGCACCTGTGTCATGGTGCAATGCCCATGGAGGACAGAAGAGGCTTTCGGATCCCCTGGAACTAGAGTTCAGGACAGTTGTTAGCTGCCAGGGTTCTGGGATTCAAACCCGGGTCTTCTGCAAGAACAACCAGTGTTCTTAACCACTGAGCCATCTCTCCAGCCCCCATTCTCTGCTTTTTATGTAAGCCATAATTATTAAATGTAGTGACTATGATTCTAAGGAAGTGTTGTCCCAACTGGAGCACTTTTATGGCTAATTCTGGCCCAAATATTTCATTTAAAACGTTTAAATAATTAAAAATAGGAGATTTGAATCATTTGGTAATTACCCATGGCTTTTGTGTCTTCATAGGGCAGATTCATTTAGTTGTGCTAAGAGAATTAAAACAATTAAAAACCTAGTAAGAATAATAACTGTATTTGTTGACTTGTGTTTTCCCAGATACTTAGTTAAAAATTTTTGAATACTGTCCAATTAACCCATACATTGACTCCAAGAGGTAGATATCATGGACCCTGTTACGGAACTGTGGGGACAAGGTCATGTGACGTGAGATGCTGAAGGAGCACCCGGATGTGAGTCCAGGTCTGACTTTAGCATCTTTATTTTTAACCATTGCCCTATGTCAGTATATGGATTTGTACATGAAAACACATTTACTACAGAGATAAAAGTGGCATTTCTATATCTTGGACATATTTAAGTTGTAGGAATCCATTTATTTTAATTTATAGACTACAAGTAAGTACATTGCTCTATGTAATTAAGGACACTATTTCTACAGAATACTAGTGAACAATAAAAAAAGAATAAATAAATGCTTATGTGTGTTAATCCTGTATTTTATTTTTAAAAATATTTTATTTATTTTTATTTTATATGTATGTGTGTATCGCCTGCATGTGTATATGTGCACCCGTGTCATGCAATGACCACGGGGGTCAGAAGAAGGCATCAGATCCCCTGGAACTGGAGTTCTGGACAGTTGTTAGCTGCCATGTGGGTGCTGGGATTCAAACCCGGGTCTTCTGCAAGAACATTCAGTGTTCTTAACCCCTGAGCCATCTCTCCGGCCCTGTATTTTTTATTTTATAAATTTTGTGATGATTTGACATACTGAGGCTTAATGGCTTGAATTCATCCTCCATATTTTTGGAAAGTTGATTTTCAATATGATGTGAAGTTGGAGGTGGAGCCTACAGATAGGTGATAAAGTTATAATCAATGAATAGATCAACATCACAGGTGACGTCATGTTCCTTATAACAGGACAAATTCAGTCTCCTTCTTGAACTCCCTTTCATCCCCTCTGCCTTTCCACAATGGGCTGAGGAGGTAAGGAGGCCCTTTCCAGACGCTGGCACTTTGACCTGAGACTTCCCAGCCTCTGAAGTTGTGAGGAAATGAATTTCTGTAGCGCAAAACATATGAAGATGGACGGAGTCTTAAGGACTTGGGGGGCGGGGAGGACTTCCCTTGTTTAGAGTTATTGGCAAATTCCTAGTAATTAGGGTCAACTCCTTCTTAGTGATCACCAACAGCTTGCCCATGAGCATTCATTTATGCAAACCAACCAATCCATAGTTCATAAACCCAACTCTCTCCTTTATGAAACTCTTACACATCAAGCCAACTTTTCCTCTGTTCTAAATCAACTCAGAGATAGGTATACAGCTAGGGACCACCTATGGCCCAGAGCCTGTGGAAACTATTCAAACTCTCAGATCGTAGGCCTGCTAAGCTGTTCATGGGGCTTTGCCTGTTCCCTGTGGAAGTTACAACAAAGGCTCTTTTCTGTATTTTCTTACTCGTGCCTTTTGCCTCCTGACCACCTGCTTCGCCACCTGTGCCCCCTCCCCCATAGTACTAAGTGACAAGCAGGGCCCCATGCACTTGGAAATTGTAAATTAGAAAAATTAATTCAAGGTAGATGCCTCTGTCTCTGTCATCTTAGCACATCTGATCAAAACAAATTCCAAATATATTTTAAAGCACCTATATCTTTAAAAATCCAGGACTTTGCTATCGTCTATTGAACATTTTGATAAATAGATGAACTTTCTACTTGTCACCACACCCTGCCTGTGAGTTAACTCTTTCAAGCCTCAGTTTCCATATTCATTTAAGAGGATTAATACAATATCTACCTTATACAATAATCCCATGTCTTCCCTCACAGTCCTCTCTCTCTCTCTCTCTCTCTCTCTCTCTCTCTCACACACACACACACACACACATACACACACACACACACACTCAAACATAAACAAGGTGATGATGCATCTTTTGGAGAAATCTAAGATATGACATCAAAAAATTAATAAATTTACTTCTCTTTAGAAAAAGACATAATTTAGAAATAATTTTTCTGTGTAGAAATGTATAAAGTCATAGGCGTTTTGGCAGCATTTGCTTGAGATTAGAATGTAGGTTTAGCATTTTTGGTAACTTCTTTAATAATATAAAGCAATAAAAAGATGTAAAGTCTTGGGACTGGAGAGATGGCTCAGCAGTTAAGAGCACTTGGTGTTCTTGAGGAGATCTGGATTCATTTCCTGGAACCCACATGGAGGCTTACAGCTCCAGCTCCATAGTATGTTAAAACCTGAACTCCACAGATTCCTGCATGTATGTGGTGCAGGTCTACTCATGCAGTCACACAAACATTTACATAAATTAATAGATGAATAATAAATTTTAAAAACTTTTTAAAAGGTGCGAAGCTTTAATATTCATTATATTCATTTTTAAGCCAATAATCTTCCATGATTTGTTACTTCAGAAATGTTTAGGATTTACATATCTTAGAGGCTTATTTAGTTGAGTTAATAAAAGTTCATTCAGAAGGAATGCATCTGGAATTTTGCATTATCTTTTGTTCTAGATTCAATGAGTGTGAGGAAGAGTTGGAATTCCCCAGCTTCCTATGCTCTTTACACAACATCACAATTAAGAGACGCACACCATTGATGGTGGTGAACATAGCTGCCTTCCAAGGGACATATATCGCTTGCTTAGTTTCCTCTTGAATGGTCCCTACAAGCCACAGATGAAAGGCTTGGTTGCCTGTGGCACTATTAGGAAGTGACACCGTCTTTAGGATATAGAGCTTAGGCAGAAGTTCAGCCACTGGTTTCAGGCCCAAGCTGTAGTGCCAAGTCACCATGGATTGAAACCTCAGAAATACCTTTACCTTAGGTATTTTGTCACAGTGACAGAAACCTGCGTAACATATGTAAGAATAGTTTACAGTCACTTCTTTTTGTTATTGCAGGATTTCTAACACTACAGTAAATGTAAATGAAAGATTTATATTTAAGACTTGCTCTTTACTTACTCATCCTTATTTCTAAAATGTGCCTCATCTATTCCTCATTTTGAATATGTAATGGACGTTGTGTTAAAGTATAGCTATTATTCTCTTATGGCATACAAAAATGGTTAGTGCTTATATTATGAAAGTATAATTCATGATTTAACTTTAGGATTTTCTTCATAGAATTCATTTTTATAGAAGTTGCAATGATTTTAGTTCACTTAAAGAATCATAAGCAGATTTTAAATTATATTCAGTTTCATTCAGAATTCAACAATTTTGTGAAATTAATGGAAATACATTTTCAAGTTTTTTCATATTGAAGGATAATCTGATTACACCATTGGATTGGCTTGTACTATTAGAATCAGACCTTATAAAACACAAGCCATCATGTCTAGCATCACATGTCAAAGTACAGTTCAACCTATGAATCTTTCACAGAAACAGCCAAGTTAAATGAGACATAAAGTTTCCCTCATTATTTCTCAGTCCATCTGCCAAAAGGTTGAGGGCACTTGCATGCCCCAAAGTGGGGCCGTGGTTCTTACTTCATAGAAGAAATTTGTATAGATCACAGTTTAAATCAAGTCTGTGAATCATTTTCAAGGAATTTGGGACAAAGTTAATGGTGTTGTAGTTAAACAGGAAGGAAGTTGGACAATCTAGGAAAATGATGTAAATTCTTAGAATTGGATCTACTTATCGGACTGTTTTCATTGCTGAAAGCTTCATGCTGTCTTACAGCTCTGAATTGTCTTAAAATAGAGAAGGTAAAATTTGATTTGTTTGATAGTCTTAAGGTCTTTCTAATCAAATGTGTATAGTGATTGTCTCTTCTAGCCCACTGTGAACGATGATGTGGAATAACAGAATATTTTTCTTTTTTAAAAAATATTTTTATTCTTTTTATTTCACGTATGTGAGTGTATGCCGGCATGGAGGTAGGTGCACCCATGTTGTGCAATGCCTGAGGAGGTCAGAAGATGGCGTTGGATCCCCTGGAACTGGAGTTTATGGATGGTTGTTAGCTGCCATGTGGGTGCTGG
>NW_008329624.1:411339-422376 GCF_000622305.1 Nannospalax galili
CTGGCATCGAACCCGGGTCCTCTGCAAGGCTAGCCAGTGCTCTTAACCACTGAGCCATCTCTTCAGATCCACATTTTTCTTTGTACACTTCACTAATAACAATTCTTTTCTGGCTTAAAAAAACAAACAACTTTTTTGAGACAGGCTCTTATGTTGCCCAACCTGGCCTTGAACTCCTGATCCTCCTGCCTCTACCACTGAGTGCTGAGATGTTAGAATTGTGCTACTGTAATGGACAGTTCATGCAGTACTGGGAATAGAACCAAGGGCCTTGTACGTGCTCGGCAAGTGCTCTACCAACTAAGCTATATCCCCAACCACAGCATTCTAAAATGGAAAAGGCAGGGCTGTTTCAGAGGCAGGCTAATTGCTTATATGTCTGAATGAAAACTCTGTATTAATCAAGCCATATTCCAGGCTGAAATTCACCATTGTATTTTTAGTTCTTTTCGGTATCTTAGTTGGTCAGTCGACCCAACAAAGAAACACTTTGATCCTCAAGGGCAGGACTGATCACTTAGCCATTCTGCTGTTGCATACTAAACTCCAGGCTCCCTGTAGATGTGGCAGAATTCATCACGTCTAAAAATAGCATTGCCAAATGATCCTCCCCTAAGCATTAAACATGTTCTAGCTCTTTTCTAAAAGCATATGCAAACATCTAAGTATTAAGGTGAAAATAAATGAAAGACTAAAGAAAAAGTGTAAACACATCTAATCCCAAATCCTTACATGATTATTTTGAGGCACATTTATTTTGATAACTATGTAATCAGATTGGATAAATCATATATTGAATAAACTTCATTTTTAAAGGAAAATCAGAGTAGCAGAAAAGGGGAAGTAAGCACATACATTAAAATGTTTAATTTTAAAATAAAATTTAACTGTCTATCACCAATATCCCAACTCTTGCTAAAGTGAATATATTGCATTTTAATTTCAGGAAATGTGACATTCTCTTACTATGATCTTTAATTGACTTGTTTGAAACTTAGGTCACAGTTTTGGGTTCAAGCTTCCTCTCTTTACCTGTGGCATGATTCTTTCCTTACCAAGGCCACAATTCCAAGTGGAAGGCATGCTGAAATTGTTGTATGCATCCATAGTGTGAGTGTTTGGTCTGATTCATTGTGATATAGTTGGGGAGAAGACAGGTATATGCAAGAACTAAAGATTCATTTCAAGTTAAGGTATCCTATGTGGTGAAGGGTCATTCCTGGGGACTCCAGGTGCCCTCTCCAAGCCTCTCTGTCTGGTCTGCTGAGTCCAAAATGTATCAGCCTCAAGAGCTCCCCTTCCCCTGTCTCCATCTTTCTACATTTGGAATTTATTTCTTCTTTCCCTTCATTATGTCTCCAAAACTCTTCGTGGAGCTGCTTGGAGAGCCCTGGTGCTGTGTTCCACGAGGTCCCAGCTCATTGGGCAGCAGGATGACTGGCTCTTCATTTCTTACTCCAAATTAAGTGGCTCAGTTTGGACTGTTTGGCCTAGAAATGAGAGAGAGGCTAGATTCTCCTCTTTAATGCTATCTACCAAGCCTTGTACACATCAGATGTCACTTCATGTTAAATAATAAATACGGAACATATTTTCTCTGCATCTCAGCATACAAGACAGTTCTGCACAAATCTCGCAGTTATTGCAGAAGGAATTTTCAGGCAGCCAATGGCTTCCATTAAAGTTTCAAAGTGAAAGGGAAGTTTGCCTTTCTAGGTAGTGAGTCATTTAACTTTCAAGTTCAGGAAAATTTAAAGTTGAAGAAGGCTAGTCTAGAAAGCCCTTCTTTGCATACCCAAGCTGTTCATCTCTCAAAAGTCAAAGTGGATGCCAGAATTCCATAGATTTCATTCTTCAAGATGAACATTCATATTTGAACATATTTCAAGCCAGATGGTTTACAGTTCATGTATTTGTTGGCGTTTTCCTGCCACAACAACTAAATATTGAAGACACATATTTGTGATGAGGAGAGCACTTCCAACCACCTCTTCCTGCTGCTCCTTCATGCTGCCTGCTCACTCACCCCCGGTCTCCCCCGACAGTGTGCTGCTGGGAAGCTCTGCCAAGTCCAACAATGACTTATAGCCCTTTGATGTAATAGATGGGGGAGAGGTGAAATAACACAAAACTCTCCCTCCCGCAAAGAAATATTTCTTGTGACAGTCATGAATTTTCTGGTCACAAATGAAAAAGGAAAATGAACATCTATTGAAATATTCTGTTTTCACTATCTGTTTGGACAAGCTAGGAAGTTTACTTTTAAGACCAGTGTACTTACAAGTGAGTTTGCCAAACCATGGGACTGTTTGATCAGGGTTCAGAAAAGAACAGGATATTCAAACAAAGGTTGGGTTTTAAAAAAATAAACATCAGGTATGAAAATATTTCCAGTGGAGAAAGCATTGTGCATTTCTCCTGAAGGATGCCAGCATCCCTCCCCAGGTTGGCTGTCACTGGTCTTCCAGTATGAATTTGGTCCTTGCTTTTTTACTATCTCATGTGCAATTTGTTATTAATCACTCTGACTCATATTATTTGTACTATTAATACTTAAAGATTCATTTGTTGACAAAGACCCCATTAGGAAGCTGAATCAAAACAGCATATTTTTTTTTAAATGAGAAAAAGCACATGGCTGTCGTTATAACCATCATCCCTTGATGTAGAACTTGTACACACAAAAAGACACATTAATAATTTTTAGAGATGGCTTAAGAGCACATAGTTTGAATAAAAAATGTCTAGAATCAATGAATCTCAAGAACTAAGGGAAGCCTTGGGGATCCTGCAGTGCCAGGGAAGTTAGGGGCTAGGTTAAGGTCGTCTTGTGGATTCATGAAGAAATGGGACAAGATCCAGGTATTCAGTTCTGCTGGTTGCATCACTGTGTCACTCCCAACACACACTTTCATGTCTTTGCAGGCTGGATTGCACAAGGATGAAACTGGGCGAAAATGTCTCCTGAAAGCTCTCTTGAGTCTGGTCCCATGCAGTGGGGCTGGGAAGTGCTCAGATTGAGGATGGTCCCACTCTCCCAAATCCTGGAGAATAGATATGTGGGAGGATCTTTCAGATGTATGCATTTCAGATGCTCTGATAGCTAACCCTGGCAGATCTATGATCTAGTGAGAAAAGATCATAGCTGGTTGCAAGATCATTGTGCCTGACTCCAGTCCTGGGTCTTCCTGCCTGCCTGTGTTACTTTTGAAGATGCATGGATGCCCAATGACAGCTAGCTGAGGTTAACCTCCCTTATCTACAGGAATACTTTTATTTTGACTGGTATCCTGAGCTTGACATATTTTATGGTGGCCTTACTGATGAACTTTTACCAATAAAGGAATGATGTTATTCAGAATGACTGGGGCATTAAGCTGTATTTCAGTCCCTTGGAAAGACAGAATAATTCATTGGGTACTGCTCTGCCCTCCTGCTCTGACAGCACAGCTCTTCAGAGAGAGTATAGATTTAATGCCAAATTTTGAAAAGTTTTATCTAAAATGTGAATTTTCCCAAGGGAGAAATATGAGTTTTTGTGGGACAAGTGACCTGAAGAAATGCCTTGTCCCTGGTAGATAATTTAAAACTAAAGTTTATTTTTCCCATTTTTCTATGTTTGACAATTCTTTTGGACAAGAGGAGAAACTATAACAAATCCTTCAAAACCAAGCTAGATGGCGTTTTAGGAGATGAATCTTTAGCAAGGACAATAGACTCCTGTAAGTATTGTTCACTCTCGGGTGGATTAGTGTTGCCCCTTATGCCTGGTCCTATTTCTGCCTTTTTTTCCACGTGATCTCAACTATCCCAGCCCACTTAGGCAGCCCTGGAGTCCACAGGTGCTGCAAATCCTACAGCTCACAACTGAAGCACTAGCATTTTCCACTTCAGGCTCCTTTCCAGGAAGTGAGGCACAGGTGGGGTCTCTTGGCTGCACACCGTTGAACTAATTCCTGTATGTTGCAGTCACAAGAAATTTGGAAGTCATAGGACAGGCTAGAAAGTCAGACAAGTGTAGATGCTGCAATCTTGAATCTGAATTCCCCTGTAGCAGGCTGGTGGCCCAGGCAAGGTTTCCCATACTGCAGCCTTAAAGAGAACCCACCTCTTTGTAAGACTTCAGTCTTGTTGAGAAGCCTTCACCTGACTCGGTGAGGCAAGATGGAGAGTGATCTGCTTCACTCAAAGTCTGTTGATTGAAATGTTGGTCATCTCAAAAGACTTACTGTCAGGGCGAGCTCTATAATCCCCGTGGATCAAACAACTGGGTACCATAGTTTAGACAAGTTGGTATGTATTACTAATAATCCCACAACCTTAACCCCCTTTAAGGATCAATTCAAATACAAGCTCTTCTGCAAAATTTCTATCTTTAAAATGATTTTATCCTACACTGGGTGGTGCTACAACGAAGTGCGCCCTGCTACTAAGGGCAGCAGTGACGGTCGACGGGTTTCAGCGCTAAATAATGATTTAAAATTTCATCAGGAAGAAGAGATGTAAAGGTCCTTCCAGGCAGAGGGAACGGCAGGAACGTACTGTTACAAACAGGTCAAAGGTGACAACAGGGAGGTGGAAGAAGGCACTGGAGAGGTAGCTAGGGCCCGGCCATTAGAGATTTTATGTTTCCTTGGGTTCTCCTAACAAATAACCCCCAAGGTGGCGGCTTCGAACAAAAGGTTTTATTTTTTTACCATTCTGGAAGCCGAAAGTCCAACATGAAGGCATCAGCAGGATTGGCTACTTTCTTAGGCTCTGATGAAGAGTCTGTTCCCTGCCTCTCTGGAAGCTTCTATTGGTGGATGGCCATCTTTAGCATTCCTTGATGTTTTAGTCAGCTTTGTGTTGCTGTGACAAATCTCTGACACAGCCTGGTATGTAAGGAGGAAAGGTTTATTTTGGCTCATAGTTTCAGGTCATGATCATTTGGCCATATCACTCTGGGATTGTGGTGGAACGTACATCATGGTGGTGGAGCGTCGGGTAGAAGAGGACTGTCCATCGTTGCTGTAGAGGAGAGAGAGAACAAGAGTGAGAGCAAGAGCAAGAATGAACCAGAGTTCCATATCCCCTTAGAGGGCACACGCTCAATGACCTAGCTTCCTTCCACTAAGGCTCTGCTTCTAAAGGCTCTACCAAGACCCAATGCACCACAGGCTGGTAACTAAGCTTTCAGTGTTTGGGCTTTTGGGGAATATTTGCAATTCAAAACATAGCATGTGGTCTGGACTACAGAATTCTAACCTCTGTCTTCACATGGGGCCACTTCTTGGTCTGTGTCTCTGCATCTTCCTTTCTTTTAGGGGAGTCACTCATCACATTTAAAGTTTCTTTATCCAGAATATAATCTTGAGATATCTCCATTATATCTACAGAGCGCCTTATATCAAATAGGATGATATGCAGATGTTCCCAGTGTACATATCTTGGGGCCACAATTCAATGCGCCATAGTCTTACGGGGAGGGGGGGCATTAAATCTGCACCTCAGTTTGCATTCAAGAACCATGGACTAGGATCCCAGCATTCATATCAATCTTCCAAGTGGGTCAGGGAACCTCCTATAGACCAAACAGCTGAAGAAATGACCTCATTTCCAGAGGGCTGGAGCCCCAGAAGTACTGACCAACTTGATGCTCACTTTTTAATTTTTGAAGGAAAGTCATATTTCTAAAATTTGATATGTAATCTTACTGTTCAATTGGGGGAAGCTCTTAAATGAAAACACATGCAGAGTAATGTCAATGTGAGCCCAAGAAACATCCATTAGCTGGAAATGACTCATGGACCCCCAGTTTGGGACTGCCATTGTAGTAAGTCAGGTAAAAGCATGGAAGTACTGGCCACAGGTTGCCATAGCTGAAGACGATCTGGGGGCCAAGGTGGAGGATGGATTGAAGAAAGTAAGTGCAGAAGCTAGGGACAAAGTAGGAAGTCATCGTAATAGAGCAGCAGAGAACCCCCGAAAGTTAACTTCAGGCGTGGCAGTCCCTAACACATCACTGAGCCCATATGAATGCTGACTGAACAAATTTATGAATTAAGGGCCAAGTAGAAAACCATAACATGAGATAGTAAAATTTATGGAGGCAATTTTTGCTCCTATAGAACTATTTGTAATCTTAAAGAGTTCTGTTTTCTTTCAAGAACTAGATCTATCTACCACTCTGTTTTCATTTTTCAAATGAAAAAAATCACCATATATATAACTAATTAAATTAATATGCTTATTATGACAAAATCATTTCTTTTAGCTTTGTAGACAGCACCACATTTTACATTAGGCTGCTAATACTCATAACTATATGATTTCAAAATCAGCCAAGCTTGAAAAATTATTGTTTCTGACATTCTCAATGATCAAAGCAACCTCAATTATAATATTATATTAACCAAGCTAAAAAATAGTATTAAAATTTCTAACCTTTCTGAACTGTAATTAGTCATCTAACTATGTATTCAAATTTATTTGATATATTTGCATAGTTAATTAATTATGATTTATTTGAAAGTCTTCCATCTATAAAACTTTGCTCTTCTTAGCCTACAAATCAAATTGCCAAGGTATCAATTTAATTTTTAAATATCTTCTTTAAATTATATTAAGACATATTTAAGACATGGAAAAATGTTGAAAAGTATATATTCTTATTTAAAAATTTCGACTTTTAAAAAGGAATGAAAGTTAAATTTCAGGAACCAAGAAACTTAAATAGAAAGGCAAGTGAAAAGACTTGAAATCTCCTTTAGAACAAATGACCAATGAGGTGATGAGTGAGTGCTGTTAACGTGCTTGAGAGCCATCGAGATGGCTCAGTGAGTAAAAGCTCTTGCAATCTGAGTTCAGTTCCCAAGACTCACAGTGGAAACAGAGACCCAGCTGCCCAAAATTGTTCTCTGACCTTACACATGCCCTGTGCAAGTATGTACCCACTCCTAAATATCACACACACACACACACACACACACACACACACACACACAAAGTAAAATATCTAAAATATGCTTTAAGTAACCCAGAAGAACGCTTTCAAACCTGTAGGATAAATATTTGAAAGGGTGCATTTATGCGTCATTTAAAGTCAGAATAATTAGAATTCAATAAAGCATTCCCATTGGGCCACTGAAAGCTTAAGTATCATACTCCAGGTAAAAACATGACAGAACAGAGACTACAAATTTTTCAATGACTGCCAGAAATTGAATTGGATAAACCCAAGAGGTTTATAAAAACTGCACGAAGTCAGGCTTCTAGTTAGAAAAGCGAGGTTAGTTGTTCTGGCCCACAGAGGTCCAGCTTCTTTGGAACTGCAGTCACAGATGGTTGTGAGTCACTATGTGTGTCCTGGGAACCAAACCAGGTTCTCTGAAAGAACAGCAAGTGCACCTAATTATTGAGCCATTTCTCTAGCCACCCCCTCCCCACCTTATACCTCACAATTGGGGTTAAATTTCAACAGATGAAGGGCTTATTATTTATTAGTTTACTATTTATTTATTATTGATTCTGTGTGTGTAGTACATTTGTGCATGAGTATTCACATGTATGTGAATATGTGTGGGCAGGTGAAAGTGCATGTGCACGTACATGTGGAGGCCAGAGATTGACTTTGGGTGGCTTTTTAAAAAAATTAATTTATTTTTATTTTTTATGTGTATGAGTGTTATGCCTGCATGTGTGTAAGTACACTTGTGTCATGCAATGCCTGCACAGAACAGAAGAGGATGTCGGATCCCCTGGAACTGGAGTTACTGATGGTTATTAGCTGCCATGTGGGTGCTGGGATTCTGCAAGAACAGCCAGTGCTCTTAACCACTGAACCATCTCTCCAGCCCCTTGGGTATCTTTTGTAACCTCCCTCCAACTTACATACTGAGACAGGGTCTCTCACTTTAACCTGGAGCTTGCTGATTTGGCTAGTCTAGCTAACCAATTTGCTCTGTGAATTTCCTGTCTCTGCCTCCTTAACAAGTACTGGAATTATAGGCAGGCCACCACAGCCACCCAGCACTTACATGAGTGCAGGGGATCTGAACTCTGGTCCTTAGGTTTGCTTGTATGATATGCTGGATAGCTTTAGTGTCAACTTGACACACCTGGGTTGAGGGAGCCTTAATTGGGGAATTTCCCCTATTGGACTGGCCTGTGGCCATGTCTGAGGGGCATCTTCTTGATTATTGAGTGATGTGGGCAGGCCTAGCCCATTGTGGGTGGGCCACCCCTGGGCAGATGGGCCTGTATTGCTTAAGAAAGCAGGCTGAGCAGGGGCCGGGGGAGCAAGCCAGTAAGCAGCATTCCTCCATGGCCTGTGCTCCAGCTCCTGCCTCCAGGTTCCTGCCCTGAGTTCCTACCTTGGGCTCCTGGATGAACTGTGACCTGGGATATGTAAGCTAAATAAACCCTTTCCTCCCCAAGTTGGTGTTGGTCAGAGTATTTTGTCACAGCAATGGACATGATAACTGCATTACCCACAGAACCATCTCCCAAGTCTTCTCTGCCCTCTGCTCTATTTCTTGATAGGAATAGAAAATTCTTTGCTTGTAAATCTGGGAAGAATGGTTCATTGCTTCTTAAGAGAAGAAACAGAACCATCTTGAAAACTGGAACTCTAAATATATACCAGAACTTGATGAAATAAGGAGTTGCAATGTAAAAATAGCTCAGAAATAGTGAAATTTCTTAGGGTCTTGGCAGAGGCATTAGCAAATGTCCCATAGAAGGAATGATTCTCCTTTTGGGCTTCCCCTAAGGCTGTAAGATGAACTTGCATATAAAAGCTTTGATAAATAGGTTCTGTATAAAGCAAATAAGTATAAGGCAGTCAGTCCACAGACAATAAATTGGAGGAATTACCCTTTAAATGATTAGGAATGACAGAGCAATAACTGCATACATAGGAGTTATTCTAAGTTACTTTTAACCTGTTTGACATGTGTTTGTTTAGTGGGTGTATGTGCACAATGGTCACCTGTGCCACAGCACACTTGTGGGGTCAGAGGACAACTTGGAGGAGTCATTTCTCTCCTACCATGTGGGTTCTGGGGCTAAAACTCAGGCTTGGTGGTAAGTGCCTTTACCCACTGAGCCACCTTGCCAGTCTTTCAAGTTTTTTTTTTTTAAAGGTATTTATTTATATTAGATACACTGGTTTAGGACAGAAAGAAGCAAAACACTTTTAGTGGTAATAGTCTGAGTGTTGCATGTGTTGAAGGATCAAGAAAATGAGTATTTGTATTGTTGTCATTGAAAACAGAGGTTTACAGTGTTGGGAAACAGGATATGTATGTGAGATTAATGAGGCTTAGCAGAAACTCTGTAATTATGGATTTAATTAGAATTATCAGTAGAAAGGCATGACATATTTTATCTAGGAGGTTATTTTCTAGTTTGTTCATGGTAAAGTTCTGAAAAATTAGTAACAGTCAAGTGTGAATAGGCCACGGATATCCCTTGGCTCAAGTTATTTCTCTATGCCATTTATCTGAAAATACGTGAATCCATAGAGAACTGGCTGAGTCTAGGTTTGGAGCAAGTTATTCATAAATAATTTATATATTTATAAACAACTTTACAGTTTGAAATAAATTGAAGTAATTTATAATTTTTGGCCATATCAGAAATCCAGAAAGCTGTCAGAGACTTTAAGTCACATGTGAAGGAGACTTAGGACTAACATGGGAAGGTTCTCACTGGACAGAGAAATGACAGTTTGAGGTTCAACAGTGATCATAGCAGATATGTTCAAGTGCATGAATTCATTAAGATACTAAAATTGAACACTCGGTTATCATACTTAGAAGCTGTTGAAGCACGAACTCATCAGTCTGGAAATTAATAAATTAGAGAAAGAATCAAACACTTGGAATTTTAATCCTGTCTTTCTGTTTGAGCTGTTCCTAGGGTAATCCTATAATTGATAAAGAGAAAATTTTCTTTTTGGAAGGGTGTATTCAAGTTTGTGTTGCAAAGGAACATCAAAAATTAAAACAATTTTTAACTTCTAACCCCTCTACCCTAACCCCAAACTGATAGATATAGGCAATTCATCACTACTGGCTTCTAGCATCACAAAAAGAAATTTAACTAGATAATTAACATGTTTTTATGGTACTCAGTATTATGAAGTATTTTTTTCCAAGTAACATATAAAAACTTTATTTGATCAGGCTTATAGATCTAACCAATAATTTTCAGGAAACATTGTATATTTGTATTACTGTCATTGAAAACAGAGCTTTTCAGTGTTGGGAAAAGGATGTGACATGAACAATGCTCAGCAGGAGCTCCGTAATTAAGGATTTAAATTATATTTTTCAGAGGACCCTCAGGCCTCTCTCCAGAGAGCACTGCTTCTGGGCCCGGCCCCACCCTCACTTCCCTCTGTTTCCCCGGGCCTTCAGGACCCTCAGGTCTTTCTCCGACCCGCAGGCCTCTCTCTGGGGTAAGTCCATAGTGCCCTCCGTGCCTTGACTCCCCCAGCCACATTCACCCTCCCATCTCCCCTGCCAGTCTCTCCTCCTAGCCTGGGTCCTGCCCCATTCCTTGTCTTGGGGCCCCAGACACCTGGGGAACCACCATTGCTTCCTGATCCTTTGCATCCAGACCAATTCAGTGCCTTCTCGGGTCCCCAGGAGCACTCTGGGCCTGGCCCCACTCTCACCTCCATCTACTTCCTTGGGCCTATAGCACCCACCAGCCTCTTTCTGGGACATGGGGGCTGACCTTTCCTCTTTCTGATCCTTTGCATCCAGACCAACCCTGCTCCTCAGTGCAGTCCCCAGGAGGCCTTGGGGCCTCTTCCTGCCCCATCTGCTTTTGAATTTTTGGGTGGCATGGCCACCAGCTGCCCTAGACCAGCATCTTTCCTGGGCCAGGCTCCCAGGCCAGTCCAACCCCCAAATTCCTGAGGCCAAAATCTTTCCTGGAGGGATCCAGACCTTAGGAGAAAACCTGAGAGCACCTGATCCTCACCTGACTTGGGCCTATGTGGGAACTCCTGAAGACAAAAGCAATCTGGCCACTCCAATATAAAAT
>NW_008329624.1:422971-423647 GCF_000622305.1 Nannospalax galili
TCTGAACAAAGAGACAATACTGAAAGCTGCAAAAGAAAAACAACAAACCACATATAAAGGAAACCCCATCAGGATTACAGCTAAATTTTCAGTGCAAATTATGAAAGCCAGAAGAGCCTGGACCAAAGTATTCCTAGCTCTAAATGACCACAGATGCCAACCCAGATTTCTTTACCCAGCCAAAATGTCTATTATAGTCGAAGGGGAAAGAAAAATCTTCCATGACATAAATAGGCTGAAGGAATTCATGTCCACAAAAACAGCACTTCAGAGAGTTCTGGAAGAAATACAAAGAGCTGAAGAAAGTAATGACTATACCCAAGGGGTTGCGGAAAGAAAATCTAAATGAAGGTATAACTGTGGAGATACACAGACCAAGAATGCAAGCAGAAATCAAAATGTCAGTAATCAATACACATCTTTAATAACTTTAAATGTTAGTGGTCTGAACTTCCCAATCAAAAGACACAGGCTAGTTTAATGGAATAAGAAACAGAACTCATTGTTTTGTTGTCTGTAGGAAACCCATCTTACTTTTAAGGACAGACACTTCCTTAGCAAATGGTAATGGAAAGAAATATACCAAGCAAATGGTACTAAGAAAAAAGGAGGTGTAGCAATTCTAATATATGACAAAATAAACTTTAAACTAAAACTAATCAGAAGAGATAAAGAG
>NW_008329624.1:424542-428985 GCF_000622305.1 Nannospalax galili
ATAAACAAGATTGACAGACCACTAGCCCAGTTAACCAAAAGAAAGAGCCCCTCCAAATCAACAATCAGCGATGAAAGGGGAAACATCACAACAGACACCAGAAAGATACAGAACATTATAAGGGAATACTTTAAAAACCTATATGCTACCAAATTGGAAAACCAGAAAGAAATGGGCAGATATCTAAAGGCATTGGAACCACCAAAAATAAATCAAGAAGAGATTAACAGCTTAAACAGACCCATAACACAAAAAGAAATTGAAACAGTAATACCAAAACTCTGGACTAAAAAAAGCCCAGGACCAGATGGATTTACAGCAGAATTCTGTCAGACATTTAAAGAAGATCTACATCCAATACTACTTAATTTATTCAAAAAAATAGAAATGGAGGGAGAACTTCCAAATTCCTTCTATGAAGCCAGCATCACTCTCATACCAAAGCCAGGCAAGATACAACCAAAAAAGAAAACTATAGACCCATATCCTTAATGAACATAGATGCAAACATTCTCAACAAGACACTTGCAAACAGCATACAGACACACATCAAAAAGATCATCCATGACCATAATCAAGACGGCTTTATCCCAGAGATGCAGGGATGGTTCAATATACATAAGTCAATAAATGTCATAAATCATATAAATGGACTCAAAGACAAGAACCACATGGTCATCTCAATAGATGCAGAGAAGGCCTTTGGCAAAATTCAACATGCGTTTATGTTCAAAGTCCCAGAGAGAATTGGACTGGAAGGAAGATACCTCAACATAATTAAAGTCATATATAACAAACCCACAGCCAACATCATTCTAAATGGAGAAAAACTGGAATCATTCCCATTGAAATCAGGCTGTCCACTGTTCCCACTTCTCTTTCACACAGTACTTGAAACTCTTGCAAGAGCAATAAGAGAAGAGAAGGAAATTAAAGGAGTAATAATTGGAAAAGAAGAGAATATATCTAAGGGATGCCAAAAATTCCACGCGCAAACTCCTAGAAATTATTTACACATTCAGTAAAGTGGCAGGTTACAAAATTAACCTACAAAAGTCTGTAGCCTTTCTGTATACCAATAACAAGCAATCAGAGAAAGAGTACATGGAAACACTCCCATTCACAATAGCTCCAAAAAAATAAAATATCTCAGAATAAACCTGACCAAAGAAATTAAAGACATCTACAATGAAAAAACTTGAACCTTGAAAGAAAGAGATTGAGGAAGACATCAGAAGATGGAAGGACCGCCCATGCTCACAGATTGGAAGCACTTATATTGTGAAAATGACCATCCTACCAAAAATCATTTATAGATTCAATGCAATGCCAATCAAAATCCCCATGACATTTTTCACAGAATTGGAAAAAAACATCCTAAGATTGATATGGAAGTACAATTGACCTCGGATAGCCAAAACAACCCTGAGCACGAAGAGCAATGCCAGGGGGATTACTATACCAGATTTGAAGCTGTATTACAGAGCTATAGTCATAAAACTAAGATGGTACTGGCACAGAAATAGACCCATAGACCAATGGAACAAAATTGAAGACCCAAATATGAGTAAATGCAATTTCTGCTACCTGATATTTGACAAAGGGGCCAAGAATATTCACTAGAGGAACAACAGCATGTTCAGCAAATGGTGCTGGCAAAACTGGATCTCCACTTGTAGAAGAATGAAACTAAACCCCCGTCTTTCACCCTGAACAAAAGTCAATTCCAAATGGCTCAAAGACCTCAATATAAAACCTGAAACTCTGAAACTATTAGAAGAAAACATCCAGAAAAACGTACAAGATATAGGTGTAGGAAAGGATTTTCTAATCTGGACATCAATTGATCAGGAAACAAGAGCAAGAATTAACAAATGGGACCTCATTAAACTAAAAAGCTTCTGTACATCAAAGGAGGCAACCAGGGAAGCAAACAGAAAACCCACAGAATGGGAGAAAATCTTCACCAGCGACACATCCTACAGAGGTTTAATAACCAGAATATATAATGAACTCAGAAAACAGAGAACCAAGACAAGAAGCAACCCAATTAAAAGATGGGCCAAATAGCTGAACAGAGAGTCCTCAAAAGAAGCAGTAAAGATGGCTATGAAACATCTTAAAAGATGTTCAACATCAGTAGTAATTAGGGAAATGCAAATTAAAACCACTTTAATATTTCATCTTACCCCAGTCAGACTGGCTAAGATCAAGAGAACAAATGATACCAAATGTTGGGGAGGATGTGGGGAAAGGGGAACACTCATCCACTGCTGGTGGGGCTGCAAACTTTTTCAACCCCTATGGAAAGCAGTGTGGAGAACTCTTAAAAAAATACAAATGAACCTACCATTTGACCCAGTTATACCACTCCTTGGCATATACCCAAAGAACTCATGCTATTGCAGAGACACTTGTACATCCATGTTTGTTGCTGTTCTTTTCACAATAGCTAAGAGATGGAAGCAACCTAAGTGTCCTCAGTTGATGAGTGGATAATGAAAATGTGGTTCATATATACGATGGAGTTTTACTCAGCAGTAAAGAAAGATGAAATCATGAAATTTGCAGGTAAATGGATGGAACTAGAAACTGTTATACTAAGTGAAGTAACACAGACTCAGAAAAAAATCGACATATGTTCTCCCTCATATGTGGAGCCTAGAACATGAGCCTGATAAATGAATATGTAACCAGATATAACTACAGGAACCAGGAAAATGGAAAGGAAACAGGGAGGTAAAGGAAAAGAAACAATCTGAAAGAGAAGAACTGTAGGAAACAGGTGTTAATAAGGGAGATATTGATAAAAATTGGGTTAGTTTAAGGGAGGGGGAGAGAGAAGTGTATACAAGGAAACTCGGGGATAAAGGGAAAGAAGGAGCTCAAGAGAGGTAGGACCATAGGAGAAGGTTATTAGTAAGGGAGAAAGGGCGAAAATGGGGGCATCTTAAGTGGGAAAACCATGATGGAAGGGTGAGACCATGCAAGAGATACACAATGCCTAGGTAGTTTTGAAAACCAGAGGGAACCATATTACTCCTGCAACCTACTGACAAATTATACATACCAGATCAAGAAATAGAGGTCTAGGTAAGGCTTGTCTGAGAACAGCTGGTCTTTGCCCAAGATTTATCTACATGACACACAATAATTAAACGTACCAGATTTGTTGAACTAACCTTCTTGGATGTTTAATAGACATACTTTGAGGATTGTAATAATTTGGTCAGAGGGACACAAAGGACAGTTTTTGCTCCTTGCCCTCCTAGGTTGACTAGTTCCAGGGGACTATGAACATCTCTCACAATGTCCTGTAATGATGGTGGGTCATCTGTCCTCTTGATCAAGGAGGCCGAGGAGACCTCACCAGATGGACTTGAACCAGTGTCCAGTCTACAAAGAGGAGGGTCAATGGAGAGGAATCATTTCCTCCATGCTTCCAAGGGAAGCCAACCGTGGTCGATCAGGACCTTTGACTTTTCTTCATATAGGCGGAACTGGTAAAAGAAAGGATCCCGGGTCTGCTCCCAAGCCCATGTGACCTCTGAGGAACAGATCCTCAAACGACCTTAAGAGTAAATATAAATTGGTTTATCTGGGCCAACTGTGTGGCCGTAAACACCCAAAAACAAAGTATAATCAAAGACTAAAGGGGCCAATATAATTTTTTAAGAGTCCATGTGTATAGCTAAAGGCTACATAACAAGCAATAATGCCAGACAGGCGATACCTTCTTTTGAGTCGTTGGCCAGGGTGGCCAAGAGAGTCCCAGATAGTAACCCAGCCTAGAACTGGGAAAATGAACTGCAGACCCCAATCTTATCAAAGGAATATTGACAACTGATTACTGCCAAATGAGGAACAGCTGACCTTCCTAAAATAAAGACCTCTAGATAGGCTGACTAGATTTACCATAAGGGCAAGTAGTGGGGAATGGCTGGGGGTGCCAACACCACAGCGGACAGTAGCAGGGATATCAGAGTATAAGGGCTCTAGTGGGGGGAGGGAGGCTATGGGAGGGTGCTATCTGGGAAGTGGGTGTATAGTTGAATGAGATGATTTTGAATGTTTTGTGTGATATACACACAAAAGAAATAAACAAATTTTTTAAAAATGTACTATATTTGAGGAGGAAGCATGGAAATTTATGCCATGCTAATTAGTAGAGGTGATAAACAATACCATTGAAATCTGCCCAATGACTTTATAGACATACACAGGTGTCAAGAATCCAAGTGCAACCAATTATGACTAGTAATAATCAGATACATACAAAAACAATGAGTCTTTCTGCAGGGAACAATATATTATAAAATGAAATGGAGATCTTTTTTAAAGGTTAAAAACTCATCCAATTTTATGTCTTACAGGGCTTATACTGAGTTCAATAATATGTAACTATATTAATTCAGCTGTGAACCTAGAAACTTGCACTGCCTG
>NW_008329624.1:429132-436524 GCF_000622305.1 Nannospalax galili
GTAAGCAAACATCTAAGTAGCATTAAAAGTGAGTCTTTCTGTAGGAAACAGTATATTTTTAAATGAAATGGAGATCTTTTTCAAGGTTAAAACCTCATTTAATTTTATGTCTTATAGGGTTTATACTGAGTACAATATTGTATAACTGTAATAATTTAACTGTAAACCTAAAAATGTACAGCCAATTTTGTAAGAGATGCATCCTACCTCAGAAAATTGTTATTGAATATGTCAATGCTGAGACAATGAAATGCTTCTTCTAAGTGTGTGGTTATTAAATAAATAATTTAAAATAAAAAATATTTTTCAGTAAAAAGATGCAATGTATTTTATCTAAGAGGCTATTTTCAAGTTCTATTCCATGATGCCCTTGTACTAAGGGAGACTCTAAAGAATAACCTACTCAGTGTCTTCAAGCAACAAATCACAGCATATCAAAAATTGATGAAAAGTTATAGTTGGAAGAGACTTGGAGGACTTAACCAGTTGCAATGTGTGGAGTGTAACAAAAACCCAATAAGGTATACCATTTCAAAATATTGTGAAATAGTAAGGAAAGTTCAACACTGACTGCAACTGGTGATAGTAAATAATTTTTATACTTCAGGGATAACAATGTAAATGTGGTTCTATTTTTAAATATGCTCATCTTTTGAGATATGTAACAATGTATATATGGATACAATACACAATATCTGTTTTCTATTCAAAATATTCAGAGTTATATAATAATATAATAATCAAAGGAAGTGGCAGGGGTTTCCATTAAATAATGATTTACTCAGGACTTATTATTTTTGATACTGGCCTGGGCATAAATGAGTTCAGAATATTATCTTTCATAATATTTTCCACAATCAAAAGTTCTAAGGAAAGAAACAATAGGAAGACATGAAAAGTCTTTAAAGTAATTATGTTTGAAATAGTCACATAGTTGTGAGAAGATGGTCATTAAACAGCAATATGAATTTATAAATGTTAAGTACAACAAAATAATAAAGATAAACCAAAGAAACTGGCCCAATAATAGATGTTTCAAGTATACTGTCAACAACTGTATAGACTTAAAAAATTGAAATATTTGATTATCTAAGTTGGGATTGGTTGGACTATCCTGAAGGAGAATGAGAAGGTTGTAGAAGGGTAGTAATGATCAAAGAAATGATTTCACAGTCAAGTCCCTGTTCCTTCGTAATCCTCAGTCAGTAAATAGTCCAGATATGTTTGTAAGAACAGGTTCTGTGGAGGACTGAGAGATAATCACATGCCATCATAATGTTGAATAATCACATGCCATCATAATGTTGATGGCTGTTTAAATAAATAAAACAATATAAGTAAAGAAAATCATAGACAATTTTATTTTGAAACTTTGTGCAAAATTTCTAAGAAAAATATTAGCAAACGCACTATGAGTTGTGCAGAAAAATCTGTTAGGGCTACCTGGTACTTATTGAAAGACTGCAAGAGTTATTTTTTCTTAAGATGTGAAAAATATCTATGTTATTTACAACATTAGCAAATTCTGACAAAGCCCATATGATCATCTCAATAGATGAAAAAGTCATTCAAAAAACCAATACTCATTTATGGTAAAAAATTTTAACAAACTAGGAAGAAAAGTTTGAGTCTTTGAGCCGAGGAACACTTAAAAAAGCTATATTGAACATTGTATATGATAATAAAAATTTTAAAATTCCCAATAAACCACATCAGACAAGGTGTTCACTGTAATCTTCCAATCTTGTTCTTGGGATCTAACCAGCAAATAAGTCAAGAATCAGAACCATGATTTGTAGAATTGTAAAGAAAGTATAGACTGCAAATGGTAATTTACATATATGGTCCAAGAAACTCAACTCTCATTATAACCACTAAAACATTTTAGGAACATTAGAAATATTTATTATTTATTTATTTATTTATTTTTATTTTATGTGTATAAATGTTATGCCTGCTTGTGTGTAAGGGCACCAGTGTTGTGCAGTGCCTGCAGAGGGTAGATCCTGTAGAACTGGAGTTGTAGAAGGTTGTTAGCCAACATGTGGATCCTGGGATTTGAATCTGGGTTGTCTGCAAGAACAGCCAGTGCTTTTCAACACTGAGCCATCTCTCTAGCCCCAGGAGATTTTTATATAAAAGAGTAATGTTCCAGTCTTAGCTGAGGAACTATTGGCAACTGGTGGCTGTTGGGAGAGGGAGTCAGTTTTCTTTAAGGGTGTGTGCTAGGTAGCTCCAGTGGATGGACTCACACCAAAGGGCATTTGGAGACATAGATTTGATACTCAATAGGACTTTATATAGAAAGACTTACAGTAATCAAGAGCTATGCCATTTTCATGAATGGGAGGACTCACCATCATAAAAATATTTTTTTTCTCCAAAGCAATCTTTGAATTCAATATTAGCAGATTCATCCTATAGGGGAACTTCTATTACTAAGTAGTTTTTTGAGATGATGGATATTTAAATCAATAGACCTTAAGAAACACAGATTACTCTACACGATGTTACCTGACTGGCCAGCTGAAGGTCTTCAGAGCAAGACTGAGGTCTTCTAAGTAGATGAGATCTCTTGGAGACTGCGATGTAGGAACCCTGTCTGACCCCCTGCTACCCAGGGAAATTCAGATGCAACAGAGTGGCATTTGTTCTGTCTGACTTTCTTTGACTTCCAAATTTCTTGTGATTACAGCTGATATGAATTAATAAGTGGTGAGCGGCCACGAGACATAGGTGCATCCTAATACCTAGCAATTCTATTGGGAACTTACCTTAAAGAAATGGTCAAGACACACATCCAAGGACCTATGTACAAGTCTATTGCTGCTCTTAAGAAAGTAATACATTTAGGCCAGGCGTGGTGGCGCACACCTTTAATCCCAGCACTTGGGAGGCAGAGGCAGGCGGATCTCTGTGAGTTCAAGGCCAGCCTGGTCTACATAGTGAGTTCCAGGACAGCTGGGGCTGTCTCAAAAAGAATAAAAAAAAAAAAGAAAGAAAGTAATACATTTTAGGGACTGGAGGAGAAGAGATGGCTCAGCTGTTAAGAGCACTGACTATTGTTGCAGAGGACCCGGGTTTGATTCCCAACACCCACATGGCAGCAAACAACCATCCAAAACTCTAGATACAGGGGATCTGATGCCCTCTTCTGATCTCTGTGGGCAATGCATGACATGAACGCACCTACCCATAGGCAAGCGATACATTCATATACATAATAAAACCCCTAAAAATAAATAAAATTTCAAAGAAAGTAATATGTTTTAAAGCACCTCACATCTGCGAATAGAATGCAGAAAAGATACTCCACTTAGGGCTCTGCTCACTACTGGCCTTCTGAGTCTTAACCAAAGTCACCCCTTGACCTTGATTTGTCATTGCTGTGGGGCTAAATGATGTGCCCTTCCTTCAGTGATTTCTATTTTAATATGCTGTTGGTCACCTTTCTATTACAATGACCACATATTTGGGAAAATCATCTTAAAAGAGTCAAGGTTAAGCTTGTGGCTTTTAGAGTTTTGGAACACGGTCACTCAATCCATTGTTTCTGGGCCTATCATTAAGCAGAGCATAGGCTGAGGAGAGGTGCTGGAAGAAAGCTCATTACTTCACGGTGACCAGAAGGAGGTGGGGAGAGGGAGAGAGGGAGAGAGGGAAGTAGAGGAAAGAAGGAGAGAAGAGGAGAGAGAAAGGGACAGGGGAGGGGAGGGGGAGAAGAGAGAAAAATCTACCCTTCAGGACAGAGCCTCAATGACCCACTTTTCCCAAGCAGGCCCTATTTTAATGTTCCCACCTCCCAGTGGCACATTAAGCTAGGGATTCATAAATGGATTTATCTTATCAAGACATCAAAGCCCTTGTGATACCATCACTCCTCAAGAGCCACCTCTGAACATTGCTGTACAAGCTTTCAAACCACTGACATTTAGGAAACATTTCAGACCCAAACCATAACAGATAAGTTCACTTGGTTCATTAAATGAGAAAAAAAATTAATCAAAAGTCTTTTAAATAAGAAAGCCTATCTCTGACAATAAAATCTAAAGTAACTAAAGCTCTGTAGAAAGAAGAGAGATGTGGGAGGGTTGGAGGAGAATGCAAATAGAGAAACAGTTGCCATGGGGACCTGAGAGGAGAACCCCAGGTCTCTCCATCTCCAAGTGGAAACTGGGGAACCTAAAGAGTGTCTAAACTTGCTTGTAAACTAAAGCCAGCAGCCTTTCAATACCAAGTTCTAGGCCAGGTTTTTAATTTTCTATTTGAAATAAGAGTGATTGAAGAAGTATTTTTATTAAAAAAAACCCGTGTTATCATCATGAAAATATTTTTAAAGCATGTATATTTTCTTAAATAGAGTTCCATTATTGGCTTTTGGGTACAAATGCTATCAGGCTGTTTTCTTCTTTTATGATTATATGTTAATTAAGTATTCTGATTGCATTACATTATGATTACATATTCCCTTGCTTCAGTCTTTCCAAAGGCAGCACTTAAGATGATCTTGAAGTAGTCTTTCATAAATTATCACTTAATAAAAGAAAAGAAGCATAGCCAATTATAACTAAGTGTTCAAGAGCTATTTTTTTTTCTTTCTCAAAACTAAATTCTGGGAAATTTGTGTAGCCTCCTGTTTTGAGAGGCTAGGCCCCACAGCCACTGAAAAACGACATTGTTAAATAAATGAGGTGCAAAATTTGATTTACCTTAATATTGTTACAGTCTGGTGGGGAAAATCCACAATATTCTTCATCCTGTCACTTGCAAATTAAAAAAGTATCCATTTGTTTATTTTGACCCTCTCATGCTGTGGCTATCAGCACAAACTCAGATGCTGTGACGGATTTCACTTTTTCAGTGTTAAGGTGTAAGTTGTCTGTGAACATTTGTTGCATGCATGCAGACTCATGGTGTCATATCTATGTCTAGTCCTTCAGGAGAAGCATTGTGTGTGCGTGTGTGTGTGCGTGTGTGTATGTGTGTGTGTGTGTGTGTGTGTGTGTGTGTGTGTACGCACTTGCATGCCTACCAATGCATAATGCAGGCAAATGCCTAAAGACCTGAATTTCCATGACAGTGTTGGTGCTTTTCAATGCGCCTGTCTTACATAATTTGCAAACTTTCACTTATCTGAAAATTTAGAACTCTTTATTGTGTAGTTAATTTAGGAGAAAAATGTAAACTTTTGGTAATTGCTCTACTAAATCATTATTTGGGTTTGTGTCATTGTTTCCATTTGGTTTGGGGTCGCTTAAGAAGGTAGGATAGAAGTATAATTCAGGTTCAGGGCTAGCTTAAGCAAAATTAATTATCTGTCAAGTGGTTTATCTGGATTATGCTGAATCTGTGAATTAAAAAAATTTTGTATGTAGTTAGCAAAATAAATGATGTACAAACAGTTTTATAAGGTTGAAGCCTGGTGCCTTTGAATAGTCTACTTGAAAGAACAAGATGATTTTGTGTTGTTATTTACTCATTTTGAGACAGTGTCTCAGGGTCTCAGTATGTAGTCCAGTTTCACCCTGAACTCACATTGTTACTGCCTTGGCCTCTCAAGTGCTGGAATTGTGGGTGTGCACCAACGTGCCTAGCATGATTTACTCCTAAATTTCATTTTTTTCTTCTGTTTGTGGAACCACGGGGAGTATTTGGTTATTCTGGAGATACTGATCATTTTGGAAGTGGGAGGCAGCAGAGTTAGGCACGTAGCCAATGGAGCCAACAGCTTGGGGTCTTCTGGACCTTGGCTCTACCCTTATCAGCTGGCTGACATTAGCTAACTGACATTAGCTAACCTTAGTTTCACATTGACTGAAGGATTTACCTTGTGTCTCAGCTTCCAAAGCCACATAAGCGGCTACATCTAATACTTACCTGACAGGCCTACTGCATGTGTTCATTAAAATTCCATCAATTCCTGGACACAGTGAAGCTTATGGATGTAAAACATGTGTGCCATCATTACTAAAAGTCCTGTCTTATGAAAGAAACAAGTCTATATTACATCTAGATAGACCACTTTGGCATAAGGGTTATTTTGAGCTGAAGGTCATATAAGGTCATAATATATATATATATATGTATATATATATATATGTATATATATTCCCCTGATTTCCTATTTGTATAACAGAAGAACATATACTTTGAGTTTGTCATTCTTTTCCTTTCTCCCTCCCAAGAGTGACAAGAGTTAGTCAAGGAGGGACCTTTAACATCTAATTTGAAGATGGCACCAGATGAGCCTACATAGCAAACTCTACTAACTAGTTTTAACAACAAATTAGTTTTTCATGTATTTGCCTTTTTACATTGCTATTCTTTGAGTTTCAAACAATTTTCTTTTCCTTTGTCCTACCATTTTCCTGCAATTTTAAACCTCTGTGTATGTGTATGTGTGTGCATGGTACATGCATGCATGCGTGTGTTTGTGTGTGTGTGTGTGTGTGTGTGTGTTTGTACACGGATACACAGGTGAGGTCAGAGCACAATGGCTATCAATGTTTTGAGGCAAGATTTCTTCGCTGTCTCTCTGCTGCACACACCAGGCTAGCTGGCCTCGGTTCCATGGACTTTCCTGTGTCCACTTCCCAGTTTCTCATAGGAATACTGGGTTTACGGATGTGAACTACTGTATTCAGGATTATATGGGTTATGGGGATCTGAGCTCAGATCCTCATGCTTTAGGCAAGGACTTTACCCATTGAGCTATCTCCCTAACCCCTGCATTTTTCTTTGTTGAAGATGGTACATAGACCCAAGTTAAAGCCACACTTTGAGTTGCTCATTCTTTGCGTTTCTCTCGGGTATATAGGAAATGTGTGTTAATAAACGCTGTTTGTTTCCCTCTTGATCTGTCTCTCTCATAGCACCATAGCTGAGAACTCAGAAGGGGAGATTTATTTTCTTCCTATGGATGTTCAGCAGGAACGCACATTTCCTCCAAGAGATGGTGGGTAGGAGTGCTTGACCCCTCCTCTACAGCTTGCGGGAGGATCTTACACCTGACTGTGTATCTAAATCATGTTTCAAATTAAACAACAACAAAATAAAACAAAGACATCAATTGGATCTCAAAATCAAGCAGATTACATTTTCCTATTGTGCCTGGACATCATTACTCTTAAAAGGTCTCATACCAAAGCCTGGTAAAGATACAACCAAAAAAGAAAACTATAGACCCATATCCTTAATGAACATAGATGCAAAAATTCTCAATCAGATACTTGCAAACCGCATACAGACACACATCAAAAGGATCATCCACCATGATCAAGTTGGCTTTATTCCAGAGATGCAGGGATGGTTCAATATACGTAAGTCAATAAATGTCATAAATCACATAAATGGGCTCAACGACAAGAACCACATGATCATTTCAATAGATGC
>NW_008329624.1:438112-438550 GCF_000622305.1 Nannospalax galili
AGAGACACTTGTACATCCATGTTTGTTGCTGCTTTTTCATGATAGCTAAGAAATGGAAGCAGCATACGTGTCCCTCAATTGACAAGTCAATAATGAAAATGTGGTTCATATATACGATGGAGTTTTACTCAGCAGTAAAGAAAGATGAAATCATGAAATTTGCAGGTAAATGGATGGAACTAGAAACTGTTATACTAAGTGAAGTAACACAATCTCAGAAAAAAACTCGATATATGTTCTCCCTCTTATGTGGATCCTAGGATCAGACTATGATAAATAAATATGCAAACAGACATAACTGCAGGAACCAGGACAAGGGTAAGGAAACAGTGAGGTAAAGGAAAAGAAATAACCTGAAGAAGAATAGTAGGTAACAGGCCTTAATAAGGGAGATATGGATAAAAATTGGGTTAGTTTAAGGGAGGTGGGGGAAGGAAT
>NW_008329624.1:439811-442239 GCF_000622305.1 Nannospalax galili
AAAAAAAAAAAAAGTGGTCATAGTTGAACATTTCTATCAAAGAAAGCGGTTCCCTTAAAGAAATCCCATTGTACTGTCTGCATGAAAACTTTCACCCGCTGAAAGTATCTAAAACATAGCCTGTGACCCGTGTTTTCATCGTTTCAAGTTATTGCCCTTGAGTTCTCGCCCACCGCAGCCCTCATCATTGATGGCTGCAGATGCACAGTCTGTCTGCCACTAGGTCGGTCAGTCCTTTCTATCAAAGAAAGCGGTTCCCTTAAAGAAATCCCATTGTACTGTCTGCATGAAAACTTTCACCCGCTGAAAGTATCTAAAACATAGCCTGTGACCCGTGTTTTCATCGTTTCAAGTTATTGCCCTTGAGTTCTCGCCCACCGCAGCCCTCATCATTGATGGCTGCAGATGCACAGTCTGTCTGCCACTAGGTCGGTCAGTCCTGAACTTGTTCCCTTGCTTGAATTACAGCTTCATTTTGTTCTATTCATTCTCCCCAGGTTCCTCTATGGATGCTTCTTTCTTTGCCTATCCCTTTAATGCTGAGTACCCAACACCCCTTTCTTCAGGGCTGACTGCCAGCAATTGCGCCCATGGGATCATGCACACGCCACACAGCAGCCATCCCAACGCTAGATTCAAGTTCCAGAACTTCATCTTGAGCTCTAGGTTGAGTAAGCAATTTTGTTGCTGTTGCCTTTGCTGCAAATGTAGAACAGTTGCTGGCACACTAGAGGGCTTTTTTATTTTTCAAATAGAATGTATCCATTAATGGACAAATGATCTTCAAGGCCATTCAGATGAAGTGGTTTGATCACTGGGGAATTCTGAAGCAGTGGACCAAAATTTCTGCTTTAAATCAGCCATAGATTAGCACATGGATAATACAGAGGGCAGATCATAAAGAGACACGATGAGGCTGTAGCAAAAGCAACACTTGCTGCTTTAGAGTACTGATTATTTGAAGTAGAAGGAAATTGAGAATATAGACATAGGAAAAATTCTAAAAAGATAAGTATGGAATTAAATCTCTGGTTAAGCTGTGAATTGTTAGTTTATTTGGGACCAGCACCAAACCTAAGAACTTAGGAGAGAAAACTTTCCTCTTTTCTAAGTCCACATTATTTGCCAGGCACTGAGGTGGGATTTCGCATATACTGTCTCATTTATGATCATAAGAGTCTGGTAGAAATGTTTTATTGTCATGCTTACTTTATTCCCAGGAAACCTGAAGATTAGAGAGAGATTTTCACGAGGTCACAAGCAAATTAAGATCGCACTAGCCCCAGGAAGGAATGAACAGGTCTTAAACTAAGCTTTGAATAGTTGATGTGGAGAGCAGAAAACTGAGTTAAATGTCAAGGAAATGGAACTTGGTATCATAAAGTAAACAGGGATTGGAGAGGAAGGGGCTAGTGTGGTGCCGTTCTGGGCCTTTCCATTGGCTTTCATGGATTTATTGATCTAAGACTTCAGTTATGTTAAATGTTCTCTTCCTAGATAGAGCTTACCATTTTACAAAAAATTCACTGATGTTTTAAGACTTACGCATCTTTGTCTCGACCTTGACACTATTATTTCTCTCATCTATTCAAATAATAAAATCATGTCAACATTCTAAGATCTATATTCCATGTATTCTCTCTTTCATGAAAGTTTTCTTATAATTTTAGGAAAAGTAGAATCTCTGTTTCTTAGAATGTATCATCTACCTTCAAACATGTAGGCAGGTGACCAGAAATAATGCAGCACAGTGTTTAAGTACACGAATTTCAGAGCTACACAGATGATTGACTGAGGGTATCAGCCGATGACTTGGGTTGTGTTGTGGTTTGAGTATTTATACCCTACCCCCCAGGTTGAAATACTGTCCCCAAAGTGTTGACACTAGAGGGTGGCACTTTTGAGAGTTGATCAGATCATAGAGTTGGGCTTTCATGAATGGGATCGGAACCGTCATAAAAGAGACCCTAGAGGGCTCCCTTGAAGTTAGAGAAGACAGTCTGTGCTAAGCAGGCTCTCACCAGATGCCAAATCTGCTGCCTTCTTGGTTTTGGACTTCCCAGCCTTTAGAGCAGTGAGAAATAAATGACTGTTGCTTGGAAACTACTGGGCCATGGTGTTTTGTTATAGCATTGTGAATGGATGAGACAGGCAAGTTAATTAACTGTTTTGAACTGAGCTTTTCTCAGCTATAAAATGGGGATTTCAATAAGTAGAAAGTGTAGTGAACATTAAATAAAATAATGCATATAAAAGTGCTCAGCACCTTGCTTGACTAGTAGTAAGCACTAATGCATATATCAGCACCTTGCTTGACTAGTAGTAAGCACTTGCTAGATGTGGAGGTAACATTACCTTTATTATGATATGCCTCTATTTATCTTAGTTCTCATAGTGTTTTTCATACTCACAGGCTTCGGGCTTCGGC
>NW_008329624.1:443497-453852 GCF_000622305.1 Nannospalax galili
TAAGAACTTAGGAGAGAAAACTTTCCTCTTTTCTAAGTCCACATTATTTGCCAGGCACTGAGGTGGGATTTCGCATATACTGTCTCATTTATGATCATAAGAGTCTGGTAGAAATGTTTTATTGTCATGCTTACTTTATTCCCAGGAAACCTGAAGATTAGAGAGAGATTTTCACGAGGTCACAAGCAAATTAAGATCGCACTAGCCCCAGGAAGGAATGAACAGGTCTTAAACTAAGCTTTGAATAGTTGATGTGGAGAGCAGAAAACTGAGTTAAATGTCAAGGAAATGGAACTTGGTATCATAAAGTAAACAGGGATTGGAGAGGAAGGGGCTAGTGTGGTGCCGTTCTGGGCCTTTCCATTGGCTTTCATGGATTTATTGATCTAAGACTTCAGTTATGTTAAATGTTCTCTTCCTAGATAGAGCTTACCATTTTACAAAAAATTCACTGATGTTTTAAGACTTACGCATCTTTGTCTCGACCTTGACACTATTATTTCTCTCATCTATTCAAATAATAAAATCATGTCAACATTCTAAGATCTATATTCCATGTATTCTCTCTTTCATGAAAGTTTTCTTATAATTTTAGGAAAAGTAGAATCTCTGTTTCTTAGAATGTATCATCTACCTTCAAACATGTAGGCAGGTGACCAGAAATAATGCAGCACAGTGTTTAAGTACACGAATTTCAGAGCTACACAGATGATTGACTGAGGGTATCAGCCGATGACTTGGGTTGTGTTGTGGTTTGAGTATTTATACCCTACCCCCCAGGTTGAAATACTGTCCCCAAAGTGTTGACACTAGAGGGTGGCACTTTTGAGAGTTGATCAGATCATAGAGTTGGGCTTTCATGAATGGGATCGGAACCGTCATAAAAGAGACCCTAGAGGGCTCCCTTGAAGTTAGAGAAGACAGTCTGTGCTAAGCAGGCTCTCACCAGATGCCAAATCTGCTGCCTTCTTGGTTTTGGACTTCCCAGCCTTTAGAGCAGTGAGAAATAAATGACTGTTGCTTGGAAACTACTGGGCCATGGTGTTTTGTTATAGCATTGTGAATGGATGAGACAGGCAAGTTAATTAACTGTTTTGAACTGAGCTTTTCTCAGCTATAAAATGGGGATTTCAATAAGTAGAAAGTGTAGTGAACATTAAATAAAATAATGCATATAAAAGTGCTCAGCACCTTGCTTGACTAGTAGTAAGCACTTGCTAGATGTGGAGGTAACATTACCTTTATTATGATATGCCTCTATTTATCTTAGTTCTCATAGTGTTTTTCATACTCACAGGCTTCGGCTTTGTAGAAACAACATAATCATCTCAAGGGCAGAGAAAGCATTCAGTACATCTGGCAAATTACTAAATACTCAATAAATTCTGAATGAATGGATGATTGTACAACTTCCTTTGCTTTTCTTTCAGTGGGTAGCATATTATCAGATCTACACCAGACACTTCATGAACACTACTTGAGTGTTTTAAAATTATTAAAAAATGATGTGTATGGTCTCATGCTTGATTAACTTAATTGAATGGAACTCCAAATATATTTAGCCAGAGTTGTTTTCTCTAAATTCATAGCAGCGTAACACTGTGCTGGCACCTTTTCTTCACATCATCGATATTTGAATGAATATAGTCACCTAGACATTGGCATTTCTTTCATATGTGGTCCACTATTAGTACTATAATGGGGAGATGTCCTAGTTTATTAAGAGGACATGGGAGCTGGAGTAATAGGTCAGGGGTTAAGAGCGCACTGTCCTTGCAAGGGACCAGAGTTTAATTCCCAGCACCATGACTGGCTCACAACCACCTATAGCTCTAGCTCCAGGGGATCCAATGCCGTCTTCCAAGGTCATTGTATTCACGTGTATATATGCACACACGGACATGAATGTACACATAATTAAAAATATAAAAATAAATATCTTAAAAATAAAGGACAATAAAAATTCCTTCCTTCCTTCCTTCCTTCCTTCCTTCCTTCCTTCCTTCCTTCCACTTTCCTCTCTCCCCCGAACCCAACCCTTAATCCACAAATTAAAATCACATGCCCACTTTGTGCAAGGCATCACGGTAGCTTTGAAATCTAGATAGGACTATGAAGGAACACCCACGAATGCTACACATCGCCATCTCAAGTTGTTTATAACAGAGGAAGGTTCAGACCAGTAAACAGTCAATCGCAGGGCAATTTGATGGAAGAGAACACATGGCGTTATAGGGCCAATATGAGGACCACTCACCGGATTTATAGCACCAGTTTCTGTCATTCTCTATCCATCTAAGATATAATTCTTTTGAGTATACTAAGTTAATGTGAGGAGCACATCATGGTGACCTTCAGTTTAGAAGATGCAGGGTAAATTAAGCTGGGACATCTCTTTTTCTTCTGACATTATACATCTAATTTCACTGAGATACAGTACACAGTTAACGAGTGCCTATAAAAGTCCATAAAACGAAATGACCTTTGGAGACATAGAAAAGGGAAAAGGTCACTGTCGCTCCTTTCTACAAATCACCTCATTATCAATACTTCAGGCTTAGAAGTAAAATACATAATGAAAAGTTTACTTAAAGCAATGGCATCACATTAAATAATGAAGGCATTCTTTGGCACTTTGTACTGTTTCAGAAATAGAACTCCACAGTATTTCCAGGCATACACTTGCCGATCAATTTTGTGTTTGCCACCCTTCCTTTATAACAAGAGATTTCTTCTACACTGATATGAGTGATTCTCTTCACATTGTGGATTGCTATGCCATTTGTCACTCTGACAAAATCAGGGCATGACTGCATAATGACAGAGGCAGCAGGGCATAGATTGTAAAACGCTTGAGGACATTTTGTTTCTCGGGATGCTGTATTTCATTGCCTACCATATTTACTTTTTGCTTAATGTTTTAATGTGTGCTATTATAAGTAAATGCTCCTGTACATTTATGAATATATTCCATATTGTTATTGCTGGGGAATATCCATGACTGTATTTGATTTATTCCAAGTGAACAACTATAATACGCTCTTGTGCCACTACCCACGTGACAAGCTGCGAACTTGATGTCATTGCAGGAGCCATTTATGGGAAGTGAAATAATTATGCTGCTGCTCTAAATTATAAGAAGAGTTCTCATCGGGACCATAGACTGTTAATAAGGGCTGCATTCATTAAGGATTTATTAGGTTTTCATTTCTACTGTGAGTTGACATTTAGAGATCTGTAAATCCATTTACATAAGACATTGAAATCAATTGATTGAGGGTATTCAAACAAGAGCTTTCAAAACTCACAAATTGTTATCTGCATAGTTGAAGATGGGACAGTTGTAAATCAAGTCTTAGCAGAACATTCACAATGAACTTAACCTGCGTGAGATCAACAGACAAGGACCAGAGCAAGTCACCTTCAGAAAGACAACTTTGAGGAGAGCAAAGCTGTAAAAGTCACTTGAACCATCAATACAAAGGAAACAAGTGAGATAAGAAAAATAAAGTGGTTAGTATTGTACGTCATGAAAAGGCAATTTGAATTTCAGTTAGTTTCATTAAAAAATATTCTCACTGGATTTTCTTATAATGATCACGGAATAATTCAAGTTGTCATTGAAGGATGTCAAGTAACTTCATGTACAATTGTCTTCCTTTGACCCACGGTTTTGCTTCTGAAGTCTCAATCACCTCCAGTCACCCATAGTCCAAAAACGTCAAATGGAAATTTCAAAAGCTAAACAATTCTTAAGTATTAAAGTGCATGCTGTTCTGAACATTATCATCAAAATCCCGTCCTACTTTGTCAAATGCAGTATGTAAGTAAGTCATTTGGCGAGTGTGTCCACACTCTATATGCTGCCTGTCTGCCTGGTACAGGTGGATGCTGAGCAGTCATGTTCTTGTGTTCAAGCAACCTGTGTTTCACTTTATGGTCCCAATGCATAAGACAGTTGTGATGAAAAAGGTGTACCAACTCATAGAACATGGAAGGGTAGATGATCTCCATCACTAGGGGCGACAGTATAGGACACATAGGAAAACAGACTCACTGCTCATACATGGTTGGGTACTATCTACGGTCACACCTTGAAGTATACCCCCAGAGATGCAGGTGGTTACTGAACATGCTCTGCTTTTGTCATAGAGACATTATATGGAAAGGATATCATAACAGAAACCAAAGCGCTGTATCTGTCTTTTCCTCCCTTCCCACTGACATGATTCCATGTAGAATACAGGTGCTAGACTGTATATGTCAGGTCTTTTCCGCTTCTGATGCTCTATAAGCAGGGAAATTGCTAGAATGTAACATAGATTTGCATTTACAAACAGAACAAAATAAAAGCCTCTATCTGCTGAAGCCATCTCTTCTACAATGTGATGGTGTGCTGATGCTGGTTAGTTCTTGTTCACAGGCTGGCAGCATGGATTTTTGCAGGGGGGTTAGGAAAAGCTGTCTTACTGGAAATATTCAAAAGTAAAGTCTATTTAAAACAATTAAATAATAGGTCTATGTTGTGCTTTTCTGTTTGCATTTAGAATAAAATAGCTCTTTAATCTGTATAACAACTGGAAGCTAATGATGGTTAAATCACCTTATATTGCCTGATATCCATGCATATTAATCTGAAATTTAACTCCATTTGTAGGAAGCTTAGTGTCTCTAGGCACTTGTATTAGATATCTTCTAGAAAATGATTTAAAAACATTCTGACATCAAATCCTTCTTGACTTTGCAGACTGAATTTCAAAGTGGAAGAAAATTTCATATTAGAACATAAATCTGCTCCGTAGGAACTTCTGTTTCCTTAGATTCTAGAACTTGCTTTATTCCAAAAAAAGCAATTATATTAATAAAAATGTCTAAGCAGATAAGAAGAAGGAAAAAGCACATGACAAGTCAAAACAAGTTTCTTTCTTTCTTTTTTTTAGCATCCACCATTATAAAACACAAGATTAATGCAGTTCTCAATAAGAAGGCTAAGTGCATAAAATAAAAGTGCACAACCATTATCCATCTCAATGGATATGCCTCCAACCTGCGAATCCCAACAATCCATAAAATATACATGATGTTATTAGGTGGTGGAAGCTCGCAATATATTGTCCATAACTTATTTATATAAGGCTGCCCTGAGAAGCAATGTTTAACTGCTGGCTCGGCAGACAAGAGACGGGCTTGAGTGGTTGTTTGTGGAGTCTGAAAGTAATCTGCAAACAAGTGCTTCCTGAAAGGAGAAGAAACCTGGGACATCTTAACCTCTCTATCATGAACTGCTAGACCAGTTCTCAGTTTTCCTTTAAGTTTATGTTGATTTCACCAAACAGGGACTGTTGGGTTTTTTTTTTTTTTTTTTTTTTTTTTTTTTTTTTTTTTTTTTTAAAAAAAAACGTCCAATAGTTAATAAATTACTGTTTTGTTAACTGGGGTAGTGGAGCCACCTTTGATGGGACTAGGTTTTCTAGGATTTAGTTTCTAGAGAAGGACTTGCAGGTCATCTGGAGTTGTCCTTTGGTAGTGATAAAAAATAAGGAAGCCTGTAGGTCTAAAAGCTCCTGGAATCCTGCTCATATGAATCTGTATCAGTGGTGTCAGCGAACACAAGTCCTATGCAAACTCCAACAGACAAAACCCCAGCATAGAACTGGGAAATGGACAGCAGACCCTAATCTTAGCTGAAGAAATATTGGCAACTGATTACTGCTGGATGAGGAAGATCAGCTCTTCCTAAATCGAGGGACTCTAGATAGGCTGGCTAGACCTCAGTAGATGAACTTGCACTGAGTATCACCTGGGAACACTAATTTGACACAATAGGCCTTAACACAAATGACAGAATGTATGAATTCCAGTGGGGGGAGGGCTATGAGAGGGTGCCAGTGGGGAAGGGGGCATAAAGATGATTAAGATTGATTGAGATATTCTGTATGAAATACACAAAAATTCAATTAATTTAAAAAATAAAGGAAGCCAATTTCAGCCACTAGGACTTGAATCTTGATGTTCCTGGTTCATGGACTCCTGACAGAGGACACAGTCAGACTCAGGCCTCTTGAGAAGTGTATCCATTGATCACTTATGATGATTTCATTTGATTTCCTACATGCATTTTGTGGAAATTGTTTCCATGACTGACTCTAAAGTTTTTCTGATATATTAACTACTTTCACCTTTAAAGAAAAACAAATGTGCTCCTTAAAAAAAAAAAAAAAATTTGTCCCATTTAGTTCTGAGGACTCTGCAGTCTTATTTTCTGCATGTTGACCATCTGTAGGTCTCTGTGTTAATTGCCATTTCCTGCAAGAAGAATGTTCTTTGGTGAGAGTTGAGAGACACAGTCATGTATTGGTATAATAGTAAGTCATTGTGAGTCAGTTTAATATTATGTCTACTTAGCAGAATGATAGTAGTAAGTTCTTCCCTACGGCCTGTGATTTGTCTAACCATAGGTTCTGGGCCCTAATAACAGTCGCAGATATGGACTCCCTCTTGTAAAGTAGACTTTAAGTCCAATTAGAAGTTTACGCCCATAACATTCCTGCCAGTATTACAGCACCGCTGGGCATCTTTTGACAAGCTAGTTGTTGTTATGACTCTCAGGGTTTGCAACTGGGTGAGGTTGATGATTGCCTTTCTCTGTCAGTAACATGCGTAGTGCCTTCTAGGGCTGTGAAAGCTAGCCAGCAGGTTAATATCATCTTGATTTTTCCTTGTTTGTTCTGGGACTCAAACAGACAAACAAAAACAAAAATAAATAAAGGTTGTAATTTAAAAATGACTCCAATTTTTATTCAAGTACTCAAAACAAGGAGCAGGCCAAAAGAAAACTTATAAAAATTGCTAAATATTTGTGCAAAGAACTGGCTTTCAGAGTTCTCCTTAATCGCTTCTTAAAATAGGGACTGAAAGTGTCCCATTAGGACATAACAGTTTGTCACTGAACTTTAAACGGGGAAGTGCTGTCCAGTGTATTTGGTAAAGCTAGCACACATTTTTTCAGATCATCAATTTATAGAGAAGTTAGATCATTTTTTTTCCTTGGATACTATGCAATTGATTTCTCAAAGGTCACCAATGAACTCCTTCAAGTGAATTGAATTTACAATTTGGTTTAGCCTTAAAGGGCATTGCGGTTCAATGGTCTAAATCAGGGATTAACAATTAAAATTCTCAACCCTGTTTTTTTTTTTTTTTTTTTTCTGAGATATGATGACATGAGCAATTGTGTGGCTATCCATTGTTAGCAAGGATACTACAAGTTCTCTCTCCTGCCCAGATTCAGATGTGGTTTTCTTGCATATGATATGAAATGTACTTCTTCCTTTTTAAGCATCTAAATATGTCTTGAAGATTTTATCACTTTATAACAATAGGATTTTGTCTCATAAGTTTTTAGGACATTTTCCTTGCCAAATTCAGTTGCATGATGATAGGTGATCTTTTTGTGTTATTATTATTAATTATTATTACATTTCACATGTGTACATCCTATATACACCCCTCCTCCCCCGGGTCACCATATCTCCTCCCCACAAATTTCTATCTCATTTTTATATCTATTCAGCTTGTTTTTGATCTAGCGGGGCTAATCAAAGCTGTCTGCATGACTGTGGATTTGGAGCTGTCTGTTGGAGCCTAGTGAGCTCAGCAGAGGACACATAACCAAAGACAATGATTCCCTTTCTCCCAGAATCCATCAATGGAGGACAGACAATCTCAATCAAGAATATCCCATCTATTTATGAACCCATGGGGGCGTATTCTAGACAGAGGTAGTCTGACCTGAAAGATTAGGGCTAAGACTCTGCAAAGTTTATTTTTTCAGAGTTACTCCAAAAATGAAGCAAACAGTAGCAATGCATGCATATGTGTTCACATGTGTGCCCATTTTCAATGCATATAAACAAGTTTTTCACTTAACAATGCACTGTAGAAATTTTGCATCAACCCAAGCTGTGAGCTCATTTCTCAAAGGCTGTAGTAACTTGATGAACATTTTGAGAGCCAATCCTTTTCTCTGTGCTTTACTCTTTTCATCTATTAAGTGTGGATAATAACCTAACTCGTAGAGCTGTTGTGAGGATTAAATGTGTTAATATATGTAAAGAGCTGGTGAATAGGAGATGTGAAAGGGAAGTAAAGGCAAGAGTAATTAGCATTGTAAGTTCTAGACATGGAACTAGAAAAAAGAACAGGGCAATTTTCAAATGTTCATATGAGTCCATTGGAATTTCTTGACAAGGGCCTCCAAAAGCATCCCTCTATTGGGTTCTTCCTCATTTTCCTTTTGTCTTCCAAGGCTGGACTAGGTGGCTGGGAAGAGTGGCTGGATACTCAGGTGAGGGTCCAGTGACCCTGCTTGACACTCCTTTAATGAATGAGCACAACAATCAACAAGGCCAATTGTGACCAATTTAATTTTATTTATTATTTTTATGTGTATGAGTGTTATGCCTGCATGTAGGTAAGTGCACCTGTGTCTGCAATGCCCACGGAGTACAGAAGAGGCTGTCAGATCCCCTAGAACTGAAGTTATGGACAGTTGTTAGCTGCCGTGTGGGTGCTGGGATTCGAATCTGGGTCTTCGCAAGAACAGTCAGTGTTCTTAACCACTGAGCAATCTCTCCAGCCCCTGCAGAACAAGATTTGAAGTCTTACATCTGATTCAGAACAAAATCATCAATGAGAAATAATTGTCTAACTTTTTATATGGACTTAAGTCTAATGTCTGAGAAGTGTAATCCCTTAAACTGTTAAAGAAATATACTGATCACTTTATCCTTTGGTTATACTTTCCTTTTAGGTGTTTAAGAGGATGCAGTTGGCCCAAATAAATCAACTAATATTTACACTTAAGGTCGTTTGAGGATCTGTTCCTCAGGGGTCACATGGGCTCGGGAGGAGCCTGTGGCTCCTTTCTTTTACCAGTTCCACCAGTCAAGGACTTTCTTTTCCCCCTACAGATAAGAGTTATGCAGGGAGTCTTTTAGATAGACCCACTGAAGGGGTACCCCAATTGCCTCACCCTGCGTCCCTGTTCAGCAAGGAAGAAGTCAAAGCGATGTGCCTCCAGATTCCCTACTGCAAACTGGGTAACCTCTTCAGAGGATGGTGTGATAAGAGTAGGAGGTAGGAATTGGTTAGGCAGTTAGGGTAAAAAGACCCCAAAGAAAAGTAGCCAGTTTCTTGGCTAAAAGTCAGAATGTCCTCGGGCCAATACTTTGTTCCAAAGGCCCAAAATGTCAAAAGTATTTGGGAGCACCTAATTAACCCTTAAAAGATTTTAGAGTTACCTCTTTGGAGGGGGGAATGTTAGATTAGCAAAAAGCCCCATTAAAAAAAAAAAGAAGTTATCAGAAAAAAGTGACGAGATATGGGAGGAGCTGGAGGGGAGGGAGTGGGCATGGATTTGATCAAAACACCTTATATGCTTATAAGCCTGTATGAAATTCTCAATAATTTATTTCTTTTAAAATTATTTTAAAAATTTAAGTTTCATTCGTTGAGAATGTCATACTTGTATACCATGTATTTTAATCACATTCATTCCCCAATCCTCCCTTCAACTTTTCTAGGATCCACCCTCTACCCCCTCCCAACTTCATGTCTTTTATCTTTTGTTTGTTTTTAAATTTTAGATAAAAAATATGTATGTAAAAAGCTTAGTGATGGGTCTAGAAGGTAACAGACATTATAAAGGAGACCAAATGATTATCATCATCATCAGCCTGACAGTACTCCTAAGAGGTATTAAAGTATGCCTGCAGACCATATACTATTTTCAGATACTGACCCTTCCATGAGGCGCAGACAATTTTGAGACCTTTGTGTGAGGTGCCATTATACAATTTAAGTGTACAGGAGAGTGAATGAGGAGTGGGGGAAAGTCCCCTAGGAGGTGGGAGAACTTCAGAGTTCTGACTTTACCATGCCACTGGGAGTTTGTGACTTCGAACAAGTCAGGTATATATTTTGGAGCTGAAGTTTTCCATGTCTGATGTTGAAAAAAATTCATCTCCAAGTTCAATAGTCTGAATGGTGATTTAGTAGTGGAAAAAAGAACATGTGCACAGCACAATAGTTTCCCCCAGAGTGCAAGCGCTATGTAAGAAGGCGTCTTGATGCCTTCAGAGTCAAGTCACAATGTCCACTTAGTAGACAAAATTCCATTGAAAGAATGTTCTGGAATGGTAATGCAAAATGAAAAGTGAACAGGTGGCTCACATGGGTTTTCATCCTCCCTCCATCCCTCCGTCCCTCCGTCCCTCCATCCCTCCTTTTCCTTCCTTTTCTTTTCTCTCCTCTCCCCTCCTCTCCCCTCTCCTCCCCTCCCCCTGCCCTCCCCC
>NW_008329624.1:453876-469014 GCF_000622305.1 Nannospalax galili
TTTTTTCTTTTCTTTCTTGTAGCTGATTCTCTGACTTCTTCACCTGAAATCTCTCTAGGAATTTGAACAAAATGTCTTATTGTGGAACCCCAGAAATAATTTTAAATAGATTTAAACTTTTAGCACATCAGTTTATGTCTATTTCTGTTGCAATATTAAACTACTTTACTTGAATCACATTAACAGTTGTAAAATATTCTGTCTAGGGTGATTTTAAACTAATGGAATGAACCAGATGTGCACATCTATATTCTCAGCATTTAGAAAGCTGAGACAGGAGGATTTGGGGTTCAAGGTCAACTTGAGCTACACTGTGATACCATGACTCAAAAACTCTACAAGAATAATTCCTCTACAATCACCCCTTCTTCCCTTGAAACCAAACAATTACAACAGCAACCAAAAATTAAATGAAAGGACGATGCATGAAAAACTTTCCTGTGCTTGGTGTGTACTAAGGGAATATTTTATGGACAGTCTAACTCCTCTAGGGGGAAGGCCCACTTAAATACAGTAGTGCAGTTTTAAAGGACCTATTGGCCTATTTGCTGGCAAGATACTTTCTGTGTTGATGAATGAGGGTGGATTTTTACAGACTAGCACCATTAGCTACAGTTACATTATGCTTTTCATAACATTAGCATTCATTAGATGTTTAGAAAAAAGTTGGCCATGTTGGACAGTGAAAGGATGAGTTCCTAGAATCTGTTAGCCTGGCTTTCCACTTTACAGTTGGGAGTTAGTGCTTCCAGGACTCCTAAGATAAATTCTGTATCTTGTGTTCAGAGGCCTCTGAAATAAAATTAATTTTTTCATGCTGGGATATGGATCTTTAAAATGCCAAGTTTCATCCAATTACACAATGAAGCCAAGCCACACTTCTTGATCATAAATATTGTATGTGGGGGGGGGAGGTAGGGAAAAACTAATGAATTGTAATAAATAATAGTGAGTTTTAAATATGAAACTCATGGAAAGATGCAACAGGTCAACCAATCTATGAACCTCTGGAGGGTAACAAGACAGTAAACTTGACATTGCACAGTATTTGACAGACTGTGGTATTTGACATCCAGCGAATCATTATTTACATTTTATCCAAAAACATTTACCTGAGAAAAGGTCATGACGTTAAATTTGGAGACATTTACAGCAATTGCCAAATGTTTACTATCTACATGAATGCCATGCCTCTCAGTCAAAAGCAGGTTGGTGTGCTAAATGTCAATTATTTGAACTTGTTTGATGGTCGTACAGATTGCCAAGCAACATAAAAAGAGGTTTAATAAATATTATATACACTGCTAACCATTAATCTTGCCTAGTGGAGGCTCAAGTTTTACATATAGAGGATTTATGACAAGCAACAGTTCAGGCCATTAAAACTCAATTACTGCCGTCCTGGATGGCGGCCCCATCATTAGCTTCTCCAAGCTGCAACTCGTTTCTTCTTCTGCTGCTGCTGTCATTGCTGGGAGGGACTTTGGAGAGTGGAATTATTTCAGGAAATAGCACTTTGATGTTTCTTTGTGATATCTTCTGGTCCTTTTTTGAATTCGCAAGCAAAGGGGGATTACCCAGAGTTGTGTTGGTTGGAAATTGAATTGTTCCATTTTCTCACCGATTATAATGCATAATGGCATTTTTGCAGCAATTCCAAAGTCTTTAAGAGAACAGGGCAGAAATGTTAAGAGGGATGTGATAGCACCAATGGAAGAAGAGGTCATGAAGGAGCGAGCAGCAATTGAAAGCAAAATAGCGTCCAGCCTGGCTTCTCAGCACTGAAGAGTCATAGCAAGTTAGGAGCTCTTTTTTCTGCTAATAGCAAAGTGTGTGTGTGTGTGTGTGTGTGTGTGTGTGTGAAAAAGGACTTAGCCACAGAACCACAAAAATTATTTGGGTCAAATACTCAAGGCTAATATTCTAAAAAGCTAATATATATATATGTATATATATATGTGTGTGTGTGTTTGTATGTATGTGTATGTGCATATATACTATGTTTGTACATAAATACACTCATATATAGAACATTCAATTTCTCTCTCTCTATATATATATATTATTGATTACCTTTCTCTTAAAACCCAAATTCCTGAATAAACTCAGATTACTGGCTTGGTTTGATGTTATTTGATAAGCATTTATTGAGCATTACTTGATTCAAGGCCTGAACCTAGTTAGTCTCTTGTGTAGGAGATTAGTGTAATTGGGAAGATCATAGAATAGTGCAAATTGGACTATGTAAATACTACAAGAAAGGAAACAAAACCAAAACCCAGTTCCCTAAGGGTTTATAGGGTTATATTATGAATAGTAGCCAGGAGGTCTCTGGAAGAGCCTGTTTATACGGTGGAGGCCAGTAGAATGGACTCATTTGGAAGCAAGTGGCAAAGGACAATCTGGGCAGAAACACACCAAGCGCTGCAGGGGAAAACCTGTGTCACGCGGGAGGCATCTGCAGTGGTCATTTTTGCTTAGGTTGGAGCATCTATGTAGCGGATGTGGAAGGTGATGGGCAGAGGCAGGCATGAGATGGCTCGTAAAGAATCTGGCTTACCAGGTGAGAGTGACTTTTGGAGGGGAGGGGCATAAATGGAGCTGCCAGAGTTCTTTGAGCAGGTTGGAGCTAGCTTGCTGAGGATTATTCTGATAGTAGGAGGGTGCAAATACATTTGGTATGGTTTGTGTGTGAAATGTCCCCCCACAGGCTCATGCTTGAACACTTGTTCTGGGGCTACTAACACTGTTTTGGGAGGTTGCAGAAGCTTTAGTAGATGGATCATGGCTAGAGGAATGAGTTACTGGGGTTTGGGGCAAGTCCTGCCTCTGGATCTAGCCTCTTGACTTCCTGGCTGGCACTTAAACAGTGGGCACACGCACTTGCTACTGGGATCTAAGACCCCTGTCACACCTTCCCCACCACGAGGGGCTCTAACCCTTGCACCATGAGCCGAGATATATCTGTCTTCACTAAAGTGGATTCTGTCAGGAATTTGGGCCTGGTAACAAATACCTAATATACCATTATTGGAAGAATAGAAAAGGGAATATTCAGAGTGACTGGAATTAGGGCAGGAGCTAAATCTTCAGTCTACTGGTTTTATTTTAAAGGCTGCATGGGCAAAGGTAATCCCAGGAAGTAAAGGCATTTCCTTCCTGGGGAGACCTTTGACTTCCCATTAGTGAGGAAGGCTCAGGGGGCCTTTCTTTCTTAATAGAGAGTCCGCTGATCAGCTCCTCCTCCATCCACATGATAGAGTTTTCTAGAAAGGAGTGTAAAGATTTACTCAAGAATTTTCTTCCCTTGAGCCTGTGGAGATATATAGGAGCCTGTTCCTGGCAAGCTTTGCACTTCCCAGACACAAATGCAGTTTGGCTGAGCTGATTTGAAAGTCAGGCCAAATGTGTTGAGTCATCTTCCGAAAAACAAATAACAGAAGCGATTCTTGAAATGTAGGTTTATTTTAGAATCTGAGGCATAATGTTATTCTCCAGCACTGGCCATAGATTAGCCAAATCAAGTGCTCTATCCACAGACCCTCAATGTTTAACTGACATAATAATTATACATATTTATGGAGTGCATTGTGATATTTCAGTGCATGCATACATGTATAACAATCAGATCAGGTTAATTGATATATCCATTCCCTCAAGCATTCAGCATTTCTTTGTGTTGGAAGCATTCAAAATCCTCTCTATTAACTGCTTTGAAATGTGTAATTGTTGTCAACAGTAATTACCCTACTGTGCTATGGAATATTAGAAGTTACCCTAGTCTTACCCTATTCCAGGATCTTCAACATTTCTCTATTCCCCTCTGCCACAGCCTTCTCAGCCTCTGGTCACAACTATTCTATTTTTAAGAGCCGAAAGTATATCCTTGATCTAAAAAAATCTCACTCCTTTAAGACTACCAGGTCACTTGATGTGTGTGGTATCACATGTGAATTCATGGTAAATATTAGAATTCTCTGCTAGAATATAGAGCTGTGTTATATTCACTTATGAATCCAAGTGCATGTAAGATTTTTTTTTTTTTAAACCAATCAGCTATCAGAGACTTGAGGGAAACATTAGAGGTGAATGATGGGAAAAATGTGAAGCTGAGTGGTCCTGGAAGCTGAGAGTGCTACTGGAAGATGCAGTAGTTCATATGCAAAGATGAATTGGGAGAATGGAATTTTTTCAGAAACTGGTACTTTAATAGTTCTGTGTTCCAGTCAAGCTGATGGGTTGCTAGGTAATGGAGTTGCTGATTTTATAATTAAGGAATGCCTTTACTTCCTAACTTTAGCTAGAACTTAGGGGTCTTCAGTGACTTTAAAAGTTGTTTTCAGGCTTCGAGAGATGACTCAGTGGTTAAGAAGACTGCCTGCTCTTGTGGAGGTCCCAGGTTCAATTCCCGGCACTCACATAGTGGCTAACAACTGTCTTTAACTCCAGTTCCAGGGGATTCCACTCTCTTCTGGCTTCTGTGGGCATTGCATGACATGGCTGCACTTAGATACATGCAGGCAATACATTGGTGCACACAAAATAAAAATAATAAATTAAAAAATTTATTTTGTATGCACCAGTGTATTGCCTGCATGTTTGTGAGTGCACCGGTGTCGTGCAATGCTGCTGAAGTCAGAAGAGGGCTTCGGATTCCCCTGGAACTGGGGTTAAGGACGGTCCTTAGCTGCCATGTGGGTGCTGGGAATCGAACCTGGGTCCTCTGCAAGAGCAGTCAGTGCTCTTAACCACTGAGCCAATTCTCCAGCCCAATAAAAATATTTTTTTAAAAGTTGTTTTCAATATCTGATTGTCAGTATGCATAAAAGTTAGACTTCTGTTTGACCTTCAAAGCAAAGAAGAGCTGGAATTCACATTTTTTTCTACTCAACAGCACAAAACAGATCAAAACTCCCAAATAGTAAGCAAATACATTTTCACTCCTCAAATAAAAAGGGTTAAATTTTGCCGGGCGTGGTGGCGCACGCCTTTAATCCCAGAACTCGGAGGCAGAGGGAGGCGGATCTCTGTGAGTTCAAGGCCAGCCTGGTCTACATAGTGAGTTCCAGGACAGCTGGGGCTACAGGGAGACCTTGTCTCAAAAAGAAAAAAAAAAAAAAAAAAAAAAAAAAAAAGAAAAGAAAAGAAAAAAGAAAGGTTTATTTCTTGAAGGCTGGGAGGCCATTTGCAGATCGGATTTAGATATCAATTGGGTGGCTGGATTACGGTGATTTTTAAAATGCCTTCTAACTTTGAGTTCTTTACCCAGAAGAATGCCAGGGACGATAAAGATATTGTATTAAGGACTTGTGCCTGAAGAAAACGGCGGAAATAACTCAATATGCTGTATATGTCTTAGCTAAGTGATGAATTGGAGAGCTGCCGTAACTCCTGACTGCCATCCGAAGGGTAGGGATGTATATATTGTGCCAAGAGGAAATATAACAGGAAGTAATGCCATGGAATTCAGTCATGGAAACAGTGGGGTTTGAATTAGAAACATTTTTTCAAATTAGAGCTTCAGAATCTAATGTGTTTTGGCATTCTCTCCCACCGGCAGCTGAAGAAGGGCTTTGAAGAGCTCTGTACAGCCTTGCCTGCAATGATGTAAGCAGCATGCCCTTTAGAAACTAGAAAGCCTTTCCAGAGGACCGTGGGGGAAGGATTGTACTTCTTTTCAACACAAAACGTTTTGATGGGAGGGTTTTTCCTTGGGTTTATCCCCCACAGATCTTCACTTCTGTAAACAGGCTGCAGGCAGATCAGGCTTGCTTGTGCCTGTCACACACAGGCAGTGTATTAAGAAAACTCCACTGGGAATGTCAGAAGCTCTCCAAGCTCTCCAAACCTGCTCCCCATGGGGATGAGCTTAGCACAATCACACTCATGTCCTGGGATCGTCTCCTGTCAGCTTTCCTGTTGAAAATTGGTTTGGCAGAAGCCTAGGTATCTCTGTCCTGCCCATCACCTCTTCCTGTAAGCTAGTACTTTGGATTTTTGTCTGGTGCTCATCAGAACAGCAGGAGCAGGAATAGGCAGGGAAACCTGGCTTTTCTAAACTTGGCGCTTCTGACACCTGTTCATCTTATTGGCCTTATCTTCTCTCCCTTATCCTGGGATTAGATCTGTTTTTATGCTTTGAAAAAATTCTGTTTGGATATGAATTGCCACCACCCCCTCAAGGGCTCATGGGTTGAACTTTGAACTTTTTTGATCTCTAGCTGATGGAGTTATTTTGGAACGTTGTGGAAACTTTAGGAAGTAGAATCTGGATGAAGGAGGTGAGTCAGCGGGAGCATGCCTTTGAAGGTTGTGTCAGTCCCTAGTCTTTTCCTCACCCTCTGTTTCCATTCTTCTTGAAGCAACCTTCTTTTCCACATAGACTCATAATGTTCAGCTTTACATCAGGCCCAAAGTAATAGAGCCGGATGCCCTCATCTTGAAACCTATGATACCCTGAACTAAAAAAGCCTTTCATCATCTTAAGGCGTTCCTGTAATTTCTACAAGAACAATAAAAAAATTTGACTATAACACATGACGTTTTTTATTCAAAACAGGGAGGCAGCAGCTTGGACTATCTGAACAATACCAGGGGCCAATCATTCCTTAGTCAGAGCACTGAGCCTTCCTAGTTGAGGAACCCAGCTGTAAAGCTTAGGTAGGTTGCTGAATATTCTGAGGCTCAGATTCCGTGTTTATTTAAAGATGTCCTATTTTCTTCACAGATAACTACAAGGAGAAAAAACAATGGTGTATGTCAATATGTATGTGTATACATGCATGCGTATATAGTCCTTGGTAGTACATTTCCACATTAACGTTGGTTTCTGTGATTAAGACAAAAGACAAGTCTTTCTTTCTGAAAAAGGGAAAGCATGTCTACTGTTACCTTTTAGACCTGTGAATGTCATCATCATCAGGCTTTGAACATACTTTATAGGCTAGCAGAATTAGAGAAAAGCTGGAAAGTTCTTACGATGATTAGTGAACTTAGATGGGGAGCTGTTGGTAGCCTTGGAAAGGGAAGCAAGCAGCACAGGCTCAGGGACAGGTAATGAGAAGGAAAAGGAGATTTAGGGACTGGCTTTAGAATGGAACTTACTGTTTTTCCTCTGAGAGAAGGTATTATGGGCTAAATTGTGTCCTCTTTCAAATGCACATATCGAAGTCCTACCCCCTATGAAAACTCATTTGGAAGCAGTCTTTAAAGACACTTAAAGTCAATCCATTAGGATGAGCTGTAATCCAATATGATCAATGTCCTTATAAGAACAGGAAATTTAGACTCAGAGGAAATGCCTTATGAGGATACAGGAAGGAGAGAACCAACTACAAGCCAGGAAGAGAGGTCTTGCCGAGAGCTAATGTTCCACCTTTAAACTCCAGAATCATGGGAAAATGAACTTCTACTGTTTAAGCCACCTTGTCTGTGATATTTGCTTAGAGCAGGCCTAGAAGACCAACACAGAAGACTTGGGGTGCCATGGCTCCTCACTCTGCCTGTGTGAACCCCACTTTTCTCCCGTGACACTTCCTCTTTAGGAGTGAGTTGCTACAAAGATTTGGAAAATTCCATCATTCTCCTGGTCAGCTGAATCCCTGGAGATGGGCTCCTGATACTGTAGGTTATAATAATGGGGAAGGTTAGTTTTGGAAACATCAGTCCTCTGCTCATGGTATTTATGTCTATGTGTCTATAAAGGCAGCTTTGTGTTTATCTGCCTTACAACAGAAGAGAGGTTGTTGACTGGAGCAAAGTACCCGAATCTGAATGATTACCTGTTTTTGTGAACAAAGGTTTATTGGAGCATAGTAATTGTAGACTCATGCATAGGTAATGCCTGGGTCTATGCTACAGAGTAGTGATGTGTAGTAGTAACAGAGGTCAGATAATGGTAAAGGCTAAGATACATTATGTGATCTCTCCCTTCATTGAAAAAGCCTACTAGCCCCTGTTTTCAACTAGAAGGGATTGTTCTAAGTCCTTGAACATCATGGGGGCCTGGCTTTCGAAAGGGATAAAGAAATTCATGAACTGTGGAATTAGCTGTATAGCCAAAGATCATTTATAAGTCACAGGCTACATTTTTTGTCTTCAGCAAATAATCCTGGGGTGACTCTCCTCAACATCTCTTAGCATGTTGTTTTACTAACCCTGTTCACCATCCATTTCCACAATCCATAATAAATAAGCTCTCATCAAAATTATTCATTCAGAACTTGCAAGTTTATTTCCCACAGAGTATCTTGCGATTTATCTATATATTGTGGGGGAATGAGATCAGTAAAAAAAATGGTTTTGTGTCTTTAAAGAGTTTTCATACCAGTTCAAAAGGCTTGTCCTTTTGATTGGGAGGCAGAGGCAGGCGGATCTCTGTGAGTTCAAGGCCTGCCTGGTCTACATAGTCAGTTCCAGGATAGCTGGGGCTACAGGGAGACCCTGTCTCAAAAAGACCAGTAAAGGGGGACCCTTTTTAAAAAAAACAAAAAAAAAAAAAAAAAAAAAAAAAAAAAGGCTTGTCCAAGTAGGGAAAATAGCCAATAATTCATGGAGGCTGGGTATTAGCTTAGTGACAGAGCATGTGAGGACAAGGACTTGGGTTTTGTCCCCAGTACCACAAAAGCAAGGCTATGCACTGAACAATATAAAGAACACCGAAAGAAGCCAGAGATGATCCAACTGAATGGACAAACCCTGTCCTCATGGAGGAGAAGATTACAAGACAATACTCTTTAGACTAATCTATCAGTGCAGCACAAGTCCTACCAAAGTCCTAGCTGTCTTTTAATCTATATATTCATTTTTTTGCAGAAACTTACAAAGTGATCCCCAAATTCATATTAAATCTTTGGGAATTGGGAGTAGTCAAAACTATCTTGAAAAAGAAACCAATGTTTGAGGATACACATACTCCAATTTCAAAATTCACTGCACAGTTACAATTCCCAAGACGGTGTGGAATTTGTCTTTGGAATAGAATTATGGATTCGGGTATCAACTCATACATTTAACTGATTTTGACAAGGGTGCCAAAAGAATTCAGTGTGGAAAGAACAGTCTTCAACAAGTTGTGTTGAGAAAACTGTAGAACTGAATAATGATGAAGCAAGCCCAGTCCTTTCCTTAAGACACATGAAAGTGAACTCAGAATACATTCAGGAATTAAGTGTAAGAGGTAAAACCACAAGAGTCTTAGAGAAGACTTAAAAGCGCAAATGTATGACCTTGGGTTAGATCATTTCTCAGTTAATAAAACCAGGTCTACATATCCCTAAGATAAAGTATACTTCACCAAAATTCAAAAGCTCTGTTGCTGCAAGTATCATTAACTGAGTGAAGACAAATCATAGAATGGGGGAAATATTTTCAATTTATGCATTTGATATGGTATTTGTGTTCAGCACATGGAACTATGACAACTCAAAAAATAAGTAAACCAGTTAAAAAATGGCCAGAACATTCAAATTTAACGTTCTCTAAAAAAGATAGACAGGTAGGTACTAAGAACATGAAAAGGTGATCAATATCACTATTCATTAAGAAAATTCAAATTAAAGCCAGTGAGCTCTCACTCCATACTTACTAGGATGGCTATAATAAAAAAAAGACAGGAAAAAAGAATAGAAAAAGACAGACTACTCAGGCCAGTGTCACAGGCCTACAATCCCAGCTACTTGGGAAGCTTAGACGATTGCAAGTTTAAAGACTTTACAAGCTACAGAGTAAGTTCGAGGCCTTGCTGTGAAACTCAGTTGGACATTGTCTCCAAATAAAAGGAATGAAGAGGGACTGGAGGGATGGCTCAGTGGTTAAGACCCTTGCGGCTCTTGCAGAGGACCTGGATTCGGTTCTCAGCACCCATATGGTAGCTCACATCTAGTCTAAACTCTAATTCCAGGGGATCTGGCACTCTCTTCTGGCCTCCATGGGCACCAGGCACACACATGATACCCACACATACATTCAGACAAAACACTCATATACATAAAATAAAAATAAAGTTTTCAAAAAAAGAATGAAAAGTGCTGGGAACGTAGCTCAGTGATGGAATGTTTGCCTCAGTGCACAAAGCCCTGGTTTTCACCTCTGACTGCCGAGTGTTGGCACCTGTTTGCTTTCAAGTCACTAATTAAAACTCCCCATGAGAAACTTGCTTGGGTAAATCCCCTGGATTCAAGAAAAAGGTTGGTTTAAAGATTTTTCTCTCTTTCCATGTGATCCCTGACTCTGGAGAGTGTACCCCCAAAAGCTGTGAGTAATGAAATCTTTATTCTCATCTTGTATGTCTGCTCCTCATCCTGAAAATTCTATTCTAGAACAAAACCACATCAAAATAAAACTATTTAAAAAAGAAATGAGACCATAGTAGGTACTTAGTAAATATTAATGGACTTTTCAAGAAGTAGTTTTCAGCAGATGAATGATACATAAAAATTATTCTAAAAATATATTGCTTTGAGTTGCCATAGGAGGGTGAAATTCCCTTTTCTGGAGTCCTTTTCAAATAAGTTATCTGCTTGAGGTGAATTCACTCTTGTCCTTTCGCAAATAGGAAGAAAGACTACATGACATTTAGCCTTAAAGCTCTGCTTAGAGTTTGCTCTTTACTGATCTCTAGGTGCAATTTTAAAAATAAACTTTGACTTAGTAAGAAAATAACTTTAATTTTCCCATAAATATCTCCAGTATCCCGTTATTGAGCCTGCAGATTGTAAATGAGATATCATGTCCTGTTCTTGCCAGTGTGAAAGATCTGGCACAGATTCAGTGTTAACGTCTGCTCTGGTAAAACATTTTATTTACTTATTTTTAAACTTCATATACTATTAATGTGGGTGGCAGGGCATGAATGTCACAGAGTGTGTACATAGCTGTGAGGAGTTGAGTCTCTCTTTCCACCCTTACTTGGGTTCTGAGGATCCAACTCAGGTTGTCTGGTTGCTAAGTTTGCAGGGCGCATGAAGCTACCCACCGAGCCATCTCACCAGCCCTACACATTTTTTTAGGGAGTTGTCAGCACACTTTTCTATTTTTGTGATTGTTGCTGATCAAGATGAAAAAGTATTGAACACAGACGAGTCTTTTGCTGAGATAAAGTTGGAATGGTTCAGTTGGTAATCCGTTCTTGGCCTCTGTGCTACGATAGTAAACATAAGGCCACAGAGAAGCTGTGTGTGCAGTTATGACCTCATAATGACATAGACATGAGTTTCTTCCTCTGTAGGGTTAACTCAGAGCTGTCAATTAAACATGATCATTCTCATTGTGCTCTAGACAGACCCTTCTCCTTTTTGAGGTTCTTGGTGCTAACTTTCTTAGAGTTTGTTAAAATTCTTGTTGTGAGTTAACTAATGATTAGTTATGTAATCACTTTTCCAAAGCACGATTACTACCCTCCAATCTGAAGTTTAGACTTGTCTAAGGGTTTTATTCTCAAAGAGAAGTTAGCTTCTTTAGCTCTTGAGTAACAAGAAAGAGCTTTTCAAAGGGATTAGGTCATTCACTGGGCAAGATGCAAATATTAACCTATCTGTTCCACTAACCCACAGTGACCTCCTGTTCAATGACTGAAAGATTAATTCAAAGGAAATTTTCTCATCTCCACTGCTGGCTGTGATAGCCTTGACTTTGTGGTCATAGAGTAAGAGTTAAATAAATTCAGAAGAGAATATTTATTTAAACTCTGGCAATGATACTGTTATTCTCTTTTGTTATTGAATAATTGAAAAGGTGTCAAATAGCAAAGTTTCAATTATTCATCAAGTTATTCCATTTACTTGACTAATGTCTGTAGGCAAATAACTGACACTTGAATTAAAAACTGGCAGCGTCCTCATAGCTTATTGGGTCACCTCTGCTGAAATCCGCAGGTACAGGTGTAAAAGCGTCCTATAAATTGCCAGCTTTGTGTGCATAGGCAGTATAGGGTTGTTCTAGTTTTCTACCTTTTCCATAACAAATAACCATGCATTTAGTACCTAAAACAATGCCCTGCAGGTCACAGGTCCAGAGAGTTGGATCCTCTGCTTGGAGTTTCCCAAGGCTACCCTTTTGGAGATCCTAGATGAGCCTACTTAACTCACTCAGGCTTTCCACGTGGTTGTAGGACTGAGGTTTACCTTTCTATGTTGACTGTCATCTGGGAGCTGGCATCTGCTCCTAGAGGCTGTGTGTTGCTTTCCCCAGGTTCTCTAGCGAAGGTGGGTTATAGCTCTCTCCTACTGTGACAAGGCTCACTTTCCTCCCCTGCTACTGCAGTTGGTGGCATTCCTCTCCTGCTACAAATGTCTCTGGCTGTCCTTCTCTTGTGGTCCTCCTGCTTCTACCTGGAAAAATGGTCTCTGCTACAGTTTGTGGTTCCCATGTTTAGATAAGTTCCACCCAGATGATCCAGGATCATCGCTCCATTTAGGATTTGCAATCAGTTTGGACTTTTTGAGACAGGGTCTCCCTGTAGCACCAGCTCTGTACTCCCTCTGTAGACCAGGCTGACACTGAACTCACAAAGATCTGCCTGCCTCTGCCTCCTGAGTGCTGGGATTAAAGGTATGTGCCACCACGCCCAGCTTGTAATCTTAATTATATCTCCAAGATCTCTCTTTTTTTTTTTTTTTTTGCCATATCTTAACCACATTTCAGTTTCTGGGAATTAAAATGTGGCCATTTTATGAAGTTATTAGTCTATTTATCAGAGCATTAAATGACAAGGCAGAGAGTTTTTATAATTCAAAGGTTTGTGAGTTTTTGTTTTTGTTTTGAAGAATAAAATAAATAAAAAGAACAAAGCAATGTAGGGAAACCCTCCATACCTAGTGTGAGGTAGGCAGTGTATGTGTATGCATTTGCCAAATTTCACAGCATTTATTTTTTCAGAATTTTGTGCTTTGCAGTTTTGTTCCTGTAAAGTATTTCACCAATCCCTTCTTCCATTTTAGAATTGCAAGTATGAAGATATATTTTGATCATTCTGGGGCATCTGAAATAAAGATGTAGTATAGTTTACATATCTATCTACTTTTGTTCCCCAATATTTCTCTTTATCTTTTCTCCCATCCCTCCTTCCCTCCCTCCCTCCTTCCCTCTTTGTCTCCCTCCTTCCTTCCCTCCCTCCCTCCCTCCCTCTCTCCCTCTTTGTCTCCCTCCTTCCCTTCCTTTCTTTTTTCTTCTTTTGTTTCTTTGTTTTTGCATGCCTGTAGTATATTCTTATCCTAACTCACCCAGGGACTTCCTGCTGACCTCTTTCAAGACCCACCATTTATATATTGTGGAGGGTACAGTTAGACCATGATACAGTGTTCTGAAATTCCACCTCTCTCATATTCCTGTTGACATTTCTGATACGTCTTACGTCGGCAGCCCCTGAGAATCAATGCTATATGTTTGGTTATTTGAGCAAGACCAAGTCTCCCTACGATCCCCATCTTGTGTCATTCAATCCTCCACTGACATCTTCAAACCTTTCCTGCTACATGGGAAGATATTTACCTGAAAATGTCACCTCAGTGTAAATGTTATAGCTGTCAAGGAATTATGAGGAGCCTGAGATTTTTTTCCTGTTTGCAAGCTAATAAGTTTGCCTGTTACAGTTTCATGGATGCTTGGAGAAAGACTCAAGAATGACATTATTACTCATGCCCAGCAACAAGCATGAATTTCATGTATACATTGTTCCCTAATCACCCTGAGAACCAGAGGCATGCCATAGATCCGCATAGGTGGATACTGCTTAAGCAGTGAGTGGGGTTATGGTTTGAATCTGAAATGCCCATACTGGCTCATGTTTTGAGAGTGTTACCCAGGTGGTGATACTCTTTTGGGGAGGCTGTAGATCCTTTAGGAGGTGAGGTAGAGGAACGTTTCTGAGGGTGGGCCTTTGAAGGTGACACCTGGACTCTGGTCCTTCTTGTTCCCTTTAATTCCTGACCCACCATGATGTGAACAACTTCTACCACACATGCCCACCACCATGAACTGAAACGTTTCATCAGGTCTTCCTGTGCATGATGAATGAAACCATGAGCCAAAATAAAAATTGTTCCCTTAAGCTGTTTATGTAAGGTATTGTCATAGCAATGTGAAAGTTACTAGCAAAGAAAATTGGTACCAAATATGTGACATGGTTGTTATGACTAAACCTGTCTGGTTCTTAGGCATTTGGAACTGATTTGTGAGAAGAATTTGGCAGTGTTTGGAGATGTGGGCTAAAGAAGCTCTAGAATGCTCTAAGCAAAGCTTCAATACATGGTTCTGGGCTGAAGAGAGGGCTCAGTGGTTAAGAGCACTGGCTGCTCTTGCTGAGGACCTGGGTTTGAACCCCAGCACCCACATGGTAGCCAACAACTGCCATCTGTAACTCTAGTTCCAGGGGATCTGACACTCTCTTCTGACCTCTGTGGGCATTGCATGACATGAATACATTTATACAAATGCAGGCAATATATTCATATACATAAAAAATAAAAATAGTAAATAAAAAAATAAGTGGTTCTGCTGGGAGTGTGAAAGATTGTAATCCTGACAGAAATGCAGACAGTAGAGGTTACAACATGAACTTTCAGATTTGAGTGAGCATTCATGAACTCACTGCAGCTGTGGTTGCCTGCACAAAATATGCACAAGATCAAGCAAACAAGATCAGTCAACATTCCAGCAGGCAGAATTAATATGATACTCAGGGAGTTACAGAGAGAGGGAGAGAGAGAGAGAGAGAGAGAGAGAGAGGAGAGAGAGAGAGAGAGGGAGAGGAGAAAGAGAGAGAGGGAGAGGAGAAAGAGAGAGAGGGAGAGGAGAAAGAGAGGGGGGAGAGGAGAGAGAGGGAGAAGAGAAAGAGAGAGGGGGAGAGGAGAAAGAGGGGGGAGAAGAGAAAGAGAGAGGGGGAGGAGAAAGAGAGAGAGAGGGAGAGGAGAAAGAGAGAGAAAGAGGAGAAATAGAGCATATGAAGGGGGAGTTGGGGTACATATGATAATATACATTATTTACATGTATGAAATTGTGAAAGAATAAATAAGATGTTATATTTTCTTTTTTGTAATTAAAAATTATTTATTTAATAACCATATAATTAGAGGAAACAATTCATGACATCAGCATTGACATATTCAATAACAATTTCCAGAGCTAAGATGCATCTGTTTA
>NW_008329624.1:469258-469760 GCF_000622305.1 Nannospalax galili
CTGGCCTTGAACTCACAGAGATCTGCCTGCCTCTGCCTCCCTAGTGCTGGGATTACAGGCGTGCACCACCATGCCCAGCTACCTACTAATTATCAAGGAGCAAATTTTTATGAATGGAAGAATTATTTTTTTTAATTTTTAAAAAATTTAATAACCATGTGATTAGAAGAAACATTTCATTACAGCTTTAACATGTTCAGTAACACACTCCAGTGCAAGGATAAATCTCTTTCAAAGGTGGCTGTAAATTTTTAGGTTCACCATTGAATTAATACAGTTATACAACATTGAATTCAGTGTAAACCCTGTAGGATATGAAATTGAATGAGGCTTTACCCTTTGAAGATTTCCATTTCAAGATATGCTGTTTCCTACATTTTAAAAATATTATTATTTTTTTAGAAGAAGTAAATCATTACAGCTTTAATATGCTCAATAACAGTTTCCAGAGCAAAGATACAGCTCTTTCAAAAGTGGCTATAAAATTTTTAGGTTTGCTGTT
>NW_008329624.1:474176-480207 GCF_000622305.1 Nannospalax galili
CAGCTTACCTGCCTGGTGTTTTGTTTGTTGTTGTTGTTGTTTAGCATTTTTATTGAATTTTTGCAATTTCCATACAGTATAATTTGATGACATTTATAGCCCCTCTCCCATCCACACCTCCCCACATTACCCCCCTCCACTCATTTCAATGTACTCTCTCTGTATAATGAAGCCTATAGAGTCTATCTTGAATCCCCACATGTTCTCCAGTTGGGTCCATTCACTGGAGCTTGCATAGGACTTATGTATGTTGTCACCATTGCTGTGAGTTCACATTAGTAACCAACCAGCTGTCTGGAGAACTCCACTGCCCCCTCCCATTGCCATCTACCACCTCTGGCTCTTACAATCTTTCCACCTCCTCCTCTTCCATAATCCCTGAGCCTTGTGTTCCAGAAGCCTGACATGAGCATTCCACTCAGATATAAGCCCTCTGCATCCCCCTCCTCCCTGCACATTAGAAAGCCATAAGTTTCTGTGTCAATCACCATCTGCTGCATAAGGAAACTTCTCGGGTGAAAATTGAAAATTGCATTAATCTTCAACAGTGGATGAGCACCTGATCCAGCACAGTCCATTCTGATCATCCTTCTTGGGACTGGGAGTCAATATTATTATGGTGGTCCCCTCCTGTGAGCTGGAGCTGTGGTTCCCCTCCCATGAGCTAGAGTTATGGTCCTCTCCTGTGACAGGTGCTGTGGTCCCCTCCGGTGAGCTGGAGCTGTGGTCCCCTCCTGAGGGCTGGGGCTGTGGACCCCTCTTATGAGCTGCAGCTATGGTCTTCTCCTATGAGCAGGAGTCATAGTTCCCCTCCTGTGAGCTGGAGCTGTGGTCCTCTCCTGTGAGCTGGAGCTGCTCTCCCCTCCTGTGAGATGTAACTGGTTTTTTTTTTTTTTTTTTTTCATGCTACAAAATTTGCTGCTCTTTAAGGGAATGACTCTAGATAGGGTGACTAGACCCCAGTGGATGAACTTGTACTAAGGGACATCTGGGGATGCTAACTTGACTTGATTGGCCTTAACATAAATGACAGAATGCATGAAATTGGTTGGGGAGGGGGGTTGTCTGTGGAAGGATGTAGATGGAGAAAGGTGTGTAAGTGCACTACAGACATGCAGTGCCATGGACATCAGAAGGCAGCATCAGCTCCCTTGGAACTAGTTGTTAGTCACCATGTGGTGCCGGGCACCGAACCCAGGTCCTCTGCAAGAACAGCCAGTGCTCTAACTGAACCATCTTCATTGTTCCAGCCCTTATAATTCCATTTGTAGAAATATAAATTTTTTTATAATCAGTCACTGGTCTTATGTAAACTATAATGAAAACAACATTGGGATAATATTATGCTTGCCCTTTTGAAGTTAAAGTTCTAAACTCTTTTGTCAAAATTTGAAAAACAAATTCATTGATTGGAATAGATTTTCCCAGCTTTGCTTTCAAATGCATTGTAATCAATCTTGGAACATTGAGCACATTTCCTCATCAATATGAAAATTAAACTTCAGGGAATGACCTTATGAATACACCAGGGAAGCAGATAGAACAAGTTAACGACATTTTCAGGTAATCAAGCCCAATAAAAATGTTGTATTTGAATGCGTAATGTTCAGAATAAATCAACCTCAAAAGTCCATTTTAAAACTGTAAATGAGCTCTGCTAAATGAGATACCCTGGTAAGTTCAAATCTCGATCACCTTGAAGTGACATCTCCCTACGAGTATTCTGAAGAAGTTAAGTATTGAACATAAACATACATGGGAACAACACACACACACACACACACACACACACACACACACACACACACAAATCCACTACCAAATCAATTAGGAAAAAATTGAATTAAACCATATAAAATTGGTTTCCCCTGCCAGGACTTTTCAGTTTCTTTGATATGCTGTTCTGTGTTCTTATTCTCATTGGAAAAAGGCACAAGTATGATGTTCCAAAATTATTAGACCATGAAATCTTTTATCACAGATCAGCAATGGGTCCTTGTATTTGAAAGACAGACTCTGGATTATCTGGTTTGAAACATGGATTATTTCCCCCCCAAAATGTTTCTCTTAAACATATGAACACAGCTGACTAAACAATGTCTCAATATCTTCATGGATCCCTCATCTCATCTGCTCTGCTTAGTAAATATCACAAGCAATTATTTTGCTGTTTGTTTTATAATAGTTTCTTGGAAAATGTTGAAGCAGAAAGAAAGAAAGCAGGTATGGATAACAGACCCTCCTAGCAAAACCTGTCCCCAGTGACCTTGCATGCCCCCAGTATGCATATATATGTAATTTGCTTTCCATAAGTAATTATAAAGTTTGTACACGTAATTTTCCTTAACTTAAATGACTAAAACTTATTCTTTAAACCTAGGTAAGGTTAGTATAGCTTATAGCAAAGACTATCGTAACTACATTATTTGCAAAGTGGCATTTAAGAAAAATATAATATTTTGCTCTGTTTCCCTGGGCCTGCACGACCTGCCAGCCTCTCTCTGGGTAAGTCCATTGTGCCCCCGAGCCGTGACTCCCCCAGCCTCATTCACCCTTCCATCTCCCCTGCCCTTCTCTCCTCCTAGCCTGGGTCCTGTCCCATTCCTTTTCTTGGTGCCCCAGACACAGTGGGGAACCAGCACTGCTTCCTGTTCCTTTGCATCCAGACCAACCCAGTTCCCTCTCACAGTCCCCATGAGCCCTCTGGGCCTGGTCCCACCCTCACCTCCAGAAGCTTCCCTGGGCTACACAGCCTGCCAGCCTCTTTCTTGGAACCCAGGCTGACCTCTTGGCCCGGGGCCACCACTGCTTTCTGATGCCTTGCATTCAGATTGACTCAGTTCCTTCTTGAGGTCCCCAGGAGCCCTCTGGTCCTTGGTCCCGCCCTCACTTCCCTTTGTTTGCCCGGGCTGCACAATCTGCCAGCATCTTTCCTGGACACCCGGGGCTGACCTTTTGCCTTCCTGATTCTTTCCAACCAGACCAACCCAGTTCTTCAGTGCAGTCCCCAGGAGACCTTGGGGCCTCTTCCCACCCCAATCTCCCTTTACATCTCTGAGTGTCACACCCATCAGCTGCCCAAGACCAGCATCTTCTTCAGCCCTGCTCCCAGACCAGTTCAACCCCCAAATTCCTGAAGCCAAAATCTTTCCTGGAGGAATCCAGACCTTAAGAGAAAGCCTGAGAGCATTTGATCCTCATCTGACTTGGGCCTCTGTGGGAACTCCTGAAGACAAAAGCAATCTGGCCATTCCAATATAAAATCAAAAGAGAGAACTGGGAGCTTACACGAACCAGCTCTTCATGCCCAAAAGTAAACCAAAAAGGCACATAAAGTTTACAAAAAGAAGAAGACCTAAACTTGAAGACTTGAATCTCACACAAGAATTAGAAACAACAAAAGAAATTCACATTTCAAAAATCACAGAGAAAAAATAATAACACGAAAAACAAAATAATTTATCCACACTAAATACCAATAGTCCTCTAGAGGAGTACAATGATAACCCCTAGAGATAATGCAGGACATGGAACTCAAAAGAACAATTATAAACATGATAAAAGAATTCAGTGAATTTAAAGAGCACACAAAGAAATCAAAGAACTGAAGGAAGATAGGGATAAACTTCTGAATGAATTCAGAAGAGCTAGAAATATTGAAGACTACTCAGGCTGAAATGAAGAAGGAAGTGAAACACTCACTAAGCCAATTAGGAACAACAGGAGAAAGCCTCACCAATAGGATGAATGAAATGGAAAACAGAATATTAAGACTGGAAGATAAAGTGGATGAACTAGACCACTCAAGGAAAGAGTATGAAAAACTTAAGAACGCACAGGAATGGCATATGCAGGAATTGTGTGACACCATAAAAAGACCAAATTTACAAACCATAGGCATACAGGAAGGAGTAGATTCCCAAGATAATGGCATGGACCAGGTCAACAGAATCATAGAAAAAAATTTACCAACATTAAAGAAAGACATGCCCATACAAATACAAGAAGCATAAGAACACCAAACAGACAGGACCAGAAAAGAAACTCTCCATGGCAATTCATAGTAAAAACACTAAGCATACAAAACAAAGAGAAAATACTGAAAGCTGCCAAAGAGAAAAAAACAAGTCACATATAAAGGATTACAGCTGACTTTTCAGTGCAAACTATGAAAGACAGAAGAGCCTGGACCAAAGTATTCCCAGTTTTAAATGACCACAGATACCAACCCAGATTATTATACCCAGCCAAAATGTCTATTATAGTCAAAGGGGAAAGAAAAATCTTCCATGACATAAACAGGCTGAAGGAATTCGTGTCCACAAAACCAGCCCTTCAGAGAGTTCTGGAAGCAATACAAAGAGCTGAAGAAAGGAATGACTATACCCAAGGGGTTGTGGAAAGAAATTCAATGAAGGTATAACTGTGGAAAAGTACAGCTATATCAAGAATGTAAACAGAAATAAAAATGATAGGATTCAATACTCATCTGTCATTAATAACTGTAAATGTTAATGGACTGAACTCTCCAGTCAAAAGACAGAGACTAGGTGAATGTATTAAGAAACAAAACCCATCTTTTTGTTGTCTGCAAGAAACTCATCTCACTTTCAAGGACACTATCTTAAAGTGAAAGGATGGGGAAAAAAATATATACCAAGCAAATGGTACTAAGAAAAAAGCAGGCATAGCAATTCTAATATCTGACAAAATAGACTTTAAACTAAAACTAATCAGAAGAGAGAAAGAGGGCCACTTCATTCTGATCAAAGGAACAATTGACCAAGAAGGTACTACAAACATCAACATATAGTCACCAAATGCTGGTGCACCCAACTTCATAAAAACAATGCTACAGGACTTTAAGACCTAGATTAATCCCAACTCATTAATAGTAGGGGACGTCAATACCCAAGTCTCCATTAGATTTGTCAACAGGGCAGAGAGTTAACAGAGAGAGATCTGAATTAAACAATACCATATATCAAATGGACCTAACAGACATCTATGGAGTATTTCACCCAAGCATCAAAGGAAATACTTTCTACTCAGCACCCCATGGAAACTTCTCCAAAATTGACCATATACTGGGGCACAAAACAAACCTCAAAAAATACAAAAATATTGAAATAATTCCATGCTTTCTATCAGACCACAATGCAATAAAGCTTACAATCAACACTGGAAGAAGCCCCAATCACCACATGAACACATGGAGATAAAGAACACACTCCTGAATGATGACTGGGTCAAAAAGAAATTAAGACAGAAATAAAAGTATTCCTGGAACTAAATGAAAAGCACAATACAACACAACAAAACCTCTAGGACACACTGAAAGCTGTCCTTAGAGGTAAGTTTATAGATCTAAGTGCCTACATCAAAAAATGGAAAGAACACAAATAAATGACTTAACATTATAACTCAAGACACTTGAAACCAACAACAAATGAAACCCAAAACCAGCAAAAAAGAAGAGATAACAAAAATCAGGGTAGAAATTAATGAAATGGAAACAAACAAACAAAAAAACAATATAAAGAATTAATGAATCCAAGAGCTGGTTCTCTGAAAAGATAAACAATCTTGACAGACCGCTAGCCCAGTTAACAAAAAGAAAAAAAGAAAGAAAGAAAAAAAGAAAGGAAGGAAGGAAGGAAGATAAAAGAAAGAGCACCTCCAAATCAACAAAATCAGAGATGAAAGGGGAAACATCACAACAGACACCAGAAGGACACAGAACATTATAAGGGAATACTTTAAAAACCTATATGCTACTAAATATGAAAACCTAAAAGAAATGGATGGATTTTGAAAGGTGTGGGAACTACCAAAACTAAACCAAGATAGTAACACCTTAAACAGACCCATAACACAATAAGAAATTGAAACAGTAATACAAAACCTCCAAACTAAAAAAATGCCCAGGACCAGATGGATTTACAGCAGAATTCTATCAGAAATTTAAAGAAGATCTACATCCAGTACTACTTAATTTATTCAAAAAGATAGAAATGGAGGGAAAACTTCC